>NW_025317708.1:0-36850 GCF_018873765.1 Telopea speciosissima
TCTTTATATATATTGCTTGTCAAATGGGCTTGGAGAGTTGTGACGCAGCTAGATCCGGCATGGGCTAGGCATAGTTGAGCTAAGTATCTTCCGCGGGGGCAGTTCTTCACATCCATAAGCATTCTTTGCCTTATGTTTCATCCATTTTTCATATATTTATGGGAGAAAGAATACCACTTGGTCGGGCGTCTGGATGTGTACTTGTGCCTAGACACAGTCAGACATGAAATGACTAACACACCCTTGCCTTTCCATGGGGGCGGGCCGATCATTTGGCATCCAGCTGCGTCTAGGCGCAGTTATTCGTCCAGACGCACGACCAAATGCACGTGTGGACAAAAATATGTATGTGTGTGTGTGTGTGTGTGTGTGTGAGAGAGAGAGAGAGAGAGAGAGAGAGAGAGAGAGAGAGAGAGAGAAGGGACGTAAGAGAGTCATGGGGGGAAGGAAAGAGAAACTAGTTAAAATATATATGTTGAATCCATAGTTGGAAAACCAGGTTTTGACACAGGCGAGTCACCCGAGTCGAGTCAAAATATCATAAAACCTAGTCAAGAGTCATGTAGACTCACCAGGCTTAGAGAACGACCAAACTCGGTCCTGGTTAGTTTGCATTTTCCAAGAATCGGTAATTATGTCCGAGTCAAGAAAAAACCAACAAGTTGTATCATTTATCTCTCTCCTATCGATCTTGCCAAAATTGAAGATTGTTCTAAATCTAGATTTCTAGACAGATTAACCAAAAGGAAGCCATCACTTTCACTTCAACTACTAAATCTATCAAAAACAAACCCAAAAATAGTGGATCTTTAGCTATAGTTCAAGCAACGCCTAACTGTTAAGGGGGAAAAATTAAATTAAGTGCAAATGTATTGTTGAGTGTTAATAAATCTTGAAATGCTATAGGGCGGGCCTTGGTGCAACAATAAGGTTGATCTATTGTGACCAAGGGGTCACAGGTTCAAGTTGCGAAAGCAGGGGTAAGGGGTAAGGTTGCGTACATTATAATCATCTCCAGACCCGTAGTGGCAGGAGCCTCATGCATAGAGTACACCCTTTTTTTAATAAATCATGAATGCTAACCCTTCTTCACTGGTTTCCCCATGGATTTCTCCAACAAACAATGAAGACAGATGTGACCTATGTGAGACAAAGGAATAGAGAGGAAAAAGACCGCAAGAAGGAAGGATGGGAGGGAGAGACTTGGGCGAGGCAATGGATCTCTTTCTCTCTCTTTCTCTCTTAGGTTGTGTACTTGATTTCTAGATAAATCTAAAACAGGGAAGACAGATATCATTTTTACATTCTAAAACACCTAAAATGACCCATTGAAGATGCTTGTGATTGTTGGAAAAGGAATTTTAGAGGTGCACTATTCTCCCTCTCCTCTACCATACTCTTTAAAGTATTTCTGAGTTATCTATTCAGTTCAAAAATTATGTGATTACATCTGTTCTATAAAATCAGATAACTCAGTCAAAAAATTATGTGATTACATCTGTTCTATAAAATCCAGCTCATATATTCTATACGTAATAAGATAATTTCTCACAGAAAAAAACCTGAGTTTCATAACAAAACTGTTCTTGCCAATAGGATCTCAGTCTAGAGCATGTTGATGTGTAAACTTAAGTAATTTGATCATGTCTACGAAAATAGCACGGTAGATTACCTTCTCGATTGATTCCTAGAGAGCTATGTTAATCATAATTTTGAACAGAGACATGAACACCTATTTATTACATTCAATAGAATAACTTAATTTTAGTCCAATGTTGTCCTTCCAAAACTCAAAGGAAGGTTTGCATTGACCTTGGAAACTTGCAAGTTGTTTTCTAAATCTAAAAACAAATAGAGAAATAAACTGTGTCCAGATTTTCTCCAGAGTTTAGTAGCATGTTTTTATTCTTTTTTTTTTAATATCCAAAATTCTAAGAATTAAGTTTTAACTGGTCCGGATGGCAGTTGAGGTTTCTAATTAACATGCTATAAAGGATAACAAACTACACCAATATTGTTCTTTGCATGAACTTTTGATTTGCTTAATTGTCTAACAATTATATTTTACCATTTGGAAATAACAACCAGCAGCAAAAAATAAGTTTCTTATGATTTACCATCAGAACCTGCAGCCTAAACAGTTATTAGCTTCAACTTCACAAAAGACATGATTGATAATGATACAAGGTGTTACAAGGAAATAATCAATTACTTTGTGTTAAATGTTTCAGGGACACTCCTACCATCCCCATTAACATATAGCTACAATGGCTAGATAAAAATACAACAAAATTCCCCAAAAACTGGGTACAGATGCTTGAAAACAAAATGGTAACCATGTCTTTCACCTTAGTTGCAATGATATGAAGAATCAAAAAGGTGTGGAGTGCGGTGTAGAAGAGGATAGCCAGGGTAAAATGTTGTTCCAAAGACCCCCCAACCCGAAACGAAAAATCTCACCCCTATTGGATGCCCCTGCACACACTCTCATTAGCCCCCACATTGATGCAGAGGCCACTCAGCCTGGTAGCAATCTCCTCTACAAGAATGATTGTCTTGTTCTCTATCTAGCATTCAGAGAAACTCATCTTGATCATCATCAATATAATTTGTTAGAGAGGATTCAGAATAAGGGGCTTGTCTTGTTCTCTATCTAAAGTTCATAGTAGCACAGCTTGTCAGATCAATTCTTGTAGTAAAGTTGCTATTTCTTGAATTCAGTTTTATATTCAATTTGCAGTTGCACCAAGCATCATCCCCAGCTCATAGAAATTGATCGTTTTCACTCAACAAAGATCATTCTACACACACACACAACAACAATGATTCATCATTCAATTAGGTTCCTCTCCTCCCCCCTTTTCCTTTATCTAGGGAGAAAATTTTCTGCATTTCCATCAAAGGCAAATGTATAGTTTTACTGTTATTTCAAGTGGCACAAAAAACTATCATCAAACACATCGAAAGGAAAATCCCCCAATTTGTTTGGCACGAAACTCTGAGAAACACTATTAAGTAGAGCAGTTGATTGATGATACAAATTAGAACCATCCAGCACGACAGTATATGGTCCATAGATTCCAAAATTGTGGTCATAAAGCTCAGTGATTTTAAAACATTCCATCTGTCTACAGCAGTAGGTCCATTCAGGTCCAGAATAGTAAATCTCCCTACAAAAAGTAACTTAAATCTATGGTTTCAAACAGCAGGTATGTAAGATAAACTCTATAAAATTCATTAAAAGGAAAAGGTTTTGAATAGATATAATCATCCTTTTAGGTATTCTCACATTTATGGGATATACTGTTTTTCAAAGTTCAATTCAATAACAAGCATTTGTATAACCGAAACTGCACCAATTTTCACTACTAAAGGCACTGCAGCTTCAACACCACACGTTTAGAACCAAATACACCAAAGGAAGGTTTTCTTTCTTCCTTCTCTTTTACTTACCAAATATACAAATCAGCATATAACCAATTTATCAAGTCATTGACACTAAGCAGCCTTTAAATAAAAGGAAACCTATCAATACACATAAATGCATAGAAAGTGACATCACATAACAAATATTGCAAATTTAATGCTCTAAGAATCCAATTTTACATAAATTTTACTTTCTATTCACCAAGGTTTTGAGTAGATTGAAATTAAACTGTAAATCCAGTACTAGCCTCTACTCAAGTAACCATATGCACCAGGATGACTAGGCAACAGATAAGTGCCTTCCTGCAGAGCATAAAACAGTTTACCTGAAGCATAAGAGCTGGACAGTCAAGTTCCTTGAAACCCATGTAGAATCATTGACCTTAATTGTTGGTATACAGTCTCCATATAGACCTTGAGGCTTCAAACTCACAAAGAAATATTTAGATCTATTTGTCAAATTTCAAAAATTTGGGTATTTTACCAGTAGGTTCTTTCCACACTTCCTGAGTTCCATATCCTAGTTCTAGCAGACTAATATTCCCTTTGTATAAATCCAAGAGTTGAGGAACTTCTTTCTCATATTTTGTCACAGACTTCTCCAAGAAAAGCTTCTCACTTTCTTTCAATAGATATCCCATTTGACGATCTTTCTTCATCAGACCTTTCAATATCAATACTCGAAAAACTGAACACCTTGGAAGAATTCTCTTCTCCAAGCTAAGCCCAAGAATGTCCGGGTACGTGAAGATAACTGCCCGTTCCCAACCCATTTTGTTAAGAAAGAAATCTATATGTCTCATTATCCTCTTCTCAGACAGTGCCATAAAATTAGGGTACCTCCTAAATGCCATGAGAATCTCATTCTCAGAAAAACCCCAACTTCTATAAGCCTCCAATTTCTGCTTCCATGTCAATTTGTTGATTGATGTTAACACATGGAGAGCACGCATAAACATGTATTGTGAATGGTTGAAACCCATTAGCTTAATCTCCTCAACTATCTGTTTGAAGCGAACATTTTTAGGTGTCATCGATCTGGGACAGGATGTTAGTAAACGCACGATATTAGACTCCGGCACTCCATTTTCTCTCAAGATTGCAATATTTCGAGTCACAATCTTTATACCACAACTGATGAGACCAGAAAAACGATTTAGACCAAAAACAACATTCTCCACAGTCCCAACTAAACTTTTCGAGAAATTAAAAGCAGGGATGATTTGGTTTTTTAAGCTAGAAAACAAAAGCCATGGGTCTTTGCAGAGTATTTTGGCGAGTTTAGGGCTCGAAACACCCTGGGAATGGAAGAACTCAAGTTTAGGCAGAAGGGTCTTTGTAGGACTAAATACGAGCAATGATGGACACTTTCCAACGAGAGTGGAAATCTGGGCTTCGGTGAATCCATGGTTTCTGAAGAGGGTTAGAACTTAGTCTGGTCTATCAGAGGATTCAAAATCAACCTTCTCGAATGCAGAAATGGCGGCTACGGGTGATAGGCCACATGAGCTGATGAGGTAAGAGACAACGAAAGAGTTCTGATTTCTTGAGATTTTTTAGAAGTATTTGAAAGATAAAGTGTTTTGCAGAAAACACAGTTGGGTTGTCGAATCTCTTACCGTTCTCCCAATTGGGACTCTTTTGAAGAGGAAACTAAACATTTGGAAATTTACTAAAAACAACTACTTCCGAATTCTGATTACGAACTTACAGGGTTTTTCGAGAGCGCGGTTTCTGTTTCCAATTCCTTTCATCAGCTCTGCAACTTCAGACCAAAGTTCTCGAAGTATGAACGCTGCCTACGGACTGGAGAGTAAAAATCCACGAAACCCTTTTGGCAACTGGCGCTTTTAGGAGAAGCTGCAGGTACGTTTGGTAATGAATACTTTTTGATATTGGAGTTCAAACAGCACAGAGAGCATGAGTGCAAGGTTTTAAAAGTCGGAATCGGTCCGAGCCACCGGAATTAGTCCCTGTCATTGGAATCGGTTTCAAAAACCCTAGAATCCACCCTTGAATCGGTTGGATTGGATTGGCCAGAGTTGGGGTCGGTCACGAACCATGATCGATTCCAAACCAAATCGGCTTAACCAGCAATCCAATTTCCAATTCTTGAAACCATGCATGAGTGTCTAGCTTTATGAAGTTTCAGCCCAAACACAATTGTGAGAGACATAGAAGCTTGAAGAGAAAAAAGGGGGCGC
Source organism: Telopea speciosissima (assembly GCF_018873765.1). Taxonomy (NCBI): domain Eukaryota; kingdom Viridiplantae; phylum Streptophyta; class Magnoliopsida; order Proteales; family Proteaceae; genus Telopea; species Telopea speciosissima. Next base: position 5,631 of record NW_025317708.1, read on the forward strand.
TCTTCTCTGTGCCGCAGCGCAGGCTACGCCTAGGCACATGGGGGTGGATGCAATGACCACCCTGCCCCCTTGAGTGGCAGGCCCATGTGTCTCGGCACAACCTACGCTGCGGCACAGAGAATATTCTCCCAAAAAAATAATAACAAAAGGGAAAGAATACTGCCCGGTCACTAGTCCTTGCAGCAGCACGAGAGGGCCCAATTAGGAGACCTATGGGGGCATCCATTGGGGGGATTTTTCATTTTTTAAGGGGGCGGGCCGTCCTTTTGGGGGAGCTCTATTTGGACACAGGCAGGCTATACGACCAAGCAACGTTTTTTTTCCCTAAAAATATTACATTGCAAACATGTGTGCATGTGTGTAGTATTAATTTCAGGTAAAAAATTTCAGGCAGGATACCTAAAGTGTGGAATTTTACGTTTGGGATACATCTTATTTCTTTTTTTTGGTGAATAAACTTTATTAACGCTGGAAAAACATTCCAAACAAGTCAGAGAACAAAGAGAGGGAAATACAAAGGGGGGGTACAAAGGGGGGGGGGGGGGGGGAAGTATCCTGCCAATACATAAAATACTGAGTGGAGGCACCTAAAGAGGCAAGACAATCAACCACAACATTAGCTTCCCTAAAGGAGTGAACATACGACAGTTGGGTGAAGGATAGACTTATAGCCCGACAATCTGCTATGATATGAGCGATCTTCCAAGGCATTACAGTTGCAGCTCCAGTCAAAAGTTGGATAATCGTCAGATTATCGCTCTCAATGATTAAACATGGGAAACCCCTTTGCAGTGCAATAGTCAACGCAGTACGAACAGCCAGCGCCTCAGCTACAAGAGCATAATTTCTACCAATTCCCTGCGAGAATGGTTGAAACCCATTAGCTTAACTCCTCAACTATCCGTTTGAAACGCTCATTTTTAGGTGTAATCGATCTGGGACAGGATATTAGTAAACGCACAATATTAGACTCCGGCACTCCATTTTCTCTCAAGATTGAAATATTTCGAGTCACATCCTGTATATCACAACTGATGAGACCAGAATGACGATTTAGACCAATAACAACATTCTCCACAGTCCCAACTAAACTTTTCGAGAAATTAAAAGCAGGGATGATTTGGTTTTCTAAGCTAGAAAACAAAAGCCATGGGTCTTTGCAGATTATTTTGGCGAGTTTAGGGCTCGAAACACCCTGGGAATGGAAGAACTCGAATTTAGGCAGAAGGGTCTTTGTAGGATTGGATACGAGCAATGATGGACACTTTCCAGCGAGAGTGGAAATCTGGGCTTCGGTGAATCCATGGTTTCTGAGGAGGGTTAGAAATGAGTCTGGTCTATCAGAGGATTCAAAATCAACCTTCTCGGATGCAGAAATGGCAGCTGCGGGTGATAGGCCACATGAGCTGATGAGGTAAGAGACAACGAAAGAGTTCTGATTTCTTGAGATTTTTGAGAAGTATTTGAAAGATGAAGTGTTTTGCTGAAAAAACAGTTGGGTTGTTGAATCTCTTACCGTTCTCCCAATTGGGACTCTTTTGAAGAGGAAACTAAACATTTGGAAATTTACTAAAAACAACAACTTCCGAATTCTGATTACGAACTTACAGGGTTTTTCGAGAGCGCGGTTTCTGTTTCCAATTCCTTTCATCGGCTCTGCAACTTGAGACCAAAGTTCTCTAAGTGTGAACGCTGCCTACGGACTGGAGAGTAAAAATCCACGAAACCCTTTTGGCAACTGACGCTTTTAGGAGAAGCTGAAGGACCGTTTGGTAATGAAAACAATTCATATGGGAGAGAGCCAGACTGCAAGGATTTAAAAGTCGGAGATCTTATTCTCACCAAAAAACGAAAAAACATAAGTCGGAATCGGTCCGTCACTCCGTCCCACCGGAATTGGTCCTTGCCATGGGAATCGGTTTCAAAAACCCTTGAATCAATTGTATTGGATCGTCCAGAGTTTGGGTCGATCACGACTCTCGATCGATTCCGAACTAAATTGGCTTAACCAGTGATCCGATTACCAATTCTTGAAACCATGCATGAGTCTCTAGTTTTACAATTTGGATCCTCTATTGCACATTGCATGTCCTGTGCTGTGCAACGCAGACACAAGGACGTACACAATGATCGTCTTACCCCTGTCCTTAGTTAGTAAGTTCGGGAACGGCAATTGAATGGGAACGGATACGTACGGCAATTAAACGGACTAGACGGTAATAATACTTTTCAAAAATCCGGCTTCATAAAACGCATACGGTAATAATACGGTACGCGTTTAATACGGCATAGATGGCAATAATACTTTTAAAAAAACGGACATATATTCATTATATAACATGCATTCACCACCTAATAAACAAAATAATATCATGATTTTATTAACTAAAATAAACACAATAATATAATATGTTATATAACATCTCTAAGATTATCATTTAACATACCAAAATATCAATAATCTACAAGAAATGAATGTAGATTGTCTGAAAATGACATGAGCAAGTTGATTACCGTATCATTAAATCATTCTTCCAATATTACATTTCTTTCTATCTACAATGAGATAACCATATATTTTTAACCAGATGTGTTCCTATGAAGGGGGATGAGTTCCCACTAATTAACCAACACAAGACAAGAGGGAGAGTTCCAGATATGGATCTCCACTATACACATTAGCTACAAGAGACAGAAAAACAAGAATAAAATAGAATAGAGATTGAGCCGTTCTCGCCAATATCACACCAGATTCATTTGCTTCACTACCACCATCAAAGTTCAAAGACCAAAGAAACAAGAGGAGAGTACAAGACTTAAGTGCTGCTTTGTTGAACGGAGATGGCGAGGATGATTGGAGATGGAGGGCAGCTACTGTTGCCTGCTACGGTTGAATGTTCAACGCAAATCGAAAGGGACGAAAGGGAAAGTGAAATCGTTTCCCTAAATTCTAATCTTTTGGGTAATTTTTTTTAAAAAAAAAAACGTATAATACACTTATTATACGAGTATAATACGATCAAGTAAAAAACACGTTTTTTTATAAAAATACGGGGACGGGAGTATTATACGTTTAAAAATATGGGGACACGTATAATACGCGTATGATACGCGAATTTACGAACTAAGCCCCTGCCTGAATGCCTTGCCTGAGTGAGGGTAAGACGATCTTTGCATACGACCCTATGTCATACACGCAGGACCTTCCGAGGTAAAGAATTGGCTAATGAATTGCTTCCCTAAGAGCAAAATCAAAAACAAAATTACCCCTAGAAATCCGTGACACCTTTAACAACTGGCACTTTGGAGAACCTATAGGGATGGTTTGTGATCTTGGTATCGGCTGGATCGGATCGAATCGGGATTGGATTGGCCGGATCGAATCGGGATCGCCCAAACTCGGGCAAATATGACACTTTTGAATCTCTTATTACAACAGTTCTCCCGATTAGGACTCTTTTGAAGAACAAACTAAACATTCGGAAATTTTATTAAAAGCGCAATTAGTGCCGACTTATGACTACGAACTTACAGGTTCTTTCGAGAGTGCGGCTGCTGTTTCCACTTTCCATTGCTTTCATCTGCTCTGCAACTTGAGACCAAAGTTCTCGAAGTGTGAATGCTACCTACGGACTGGAGAGTTAAAAAAAAATCCACGAAGCCCTTTTGGCAACTGGAGCTATAGGAGAAGCTGCAAATCCGTTTGGTAATTAATACAATTCATATGATCGGACTTAATTAGGTTCCACATAGGCCTTACTTCTCGTCTCATGGCAATTCACTTCAACAACATTGAAAGCCTGAGAGTAGGGATGTAAATGAATAGCCGAAATCCGTTTTCGTATCCGTTTAGCACTATCCGAATCCGTCAGAAAGCTAAACGGATAGATACAGATAGGCTATAGCTATCCAAAAAGCTATATTTACATGTAAATGGATAAAATATCCGATCTGTATTCGCGTCCGTATCCGTTTAGTACTATCCGAATCCGTTCGAAAGCTAATCGGATGCGGATACGGATATAGCACTATCCAAGCCGAATCCGATCCGTTTACATCCCTACCTGAGAGCAAGGTTTTAAAATTTGGAATTGGTCCGTGCCATTGGAATTGGTCCGTCACTGGAATTGGTTTCAAAAACCCTAGAAGTAAAAAATTTTAGTGATTCTAGGATTTTTTTTTTTTTGGAAAAATTTCACGCACCTCCCCTGAGGTATGACTAATGTACACTTTCACTTGTGAGGTTTAGAAAATTTCACGTACCTCCCATACTTTCCAAACGAAGTAATAAAAACACCCATTCCGTTAATTGTAGAAAAACTCACATTCTTGAAAGCTCAACCTGGTACTTCTGATGTCGTGAAGCACAATCGACAATTCCGTTGGTGGTTGTAGAGAATCGCTCCCAAGGAAGCGAATGAGAGATTGGCAATCCGAGTACACACGATCAGGCATCAAATTCCAGCAGCTCTAGCCTTATGCATACCAAGTTTCAAAGCTAAAGCCTCACCAACAATGACTGAAGTTGGGAATAAATGATCCGTTGCTATCCATCCCATCGAAGCTTGCTCATCTAACATAAAGCAACCTAGTCCCCTGGCACACGGCTTGGTGGAGAAAGCTGCATCGGAAAAGACTTGACATTTCCTAGAATGCTGGTGTATATGTGAAGGAGGTATTTGAATCTGATCTGGTGCCTGAGTTAAAAACAAAGAACTCAAAACAGAATCAACTGTTAATTTAGCACTCATTAGCCATATGTGGACTGGAGGGTTATGTCTTCTATAGATTGCAGCATTTCTTCTCTTCCAATTTTCCCATATGTGATCGAAGAGTTTTCTTTCAGTCTCGTTTTGCTCTAATGAGGTAACGTTTCAGGAACCCTTTATCTCCTTCCGTCTTGCCCTCTCCCATCGTCGCCGATTGAGTACTGCTAGCATTAGATGGGTTAAATTGCTAAGTGGCGACTGCAGCGGCTGCCTCATCTCTCTCGCGCCTAAGCTCTGGCTGCCTCATCACTGTTTGGATTTGTTGTGCTGCCTAAAACCTTTATTTTGGAAATTTTGGTTTATCCTGGTTTCTCGAACGAAACACCTTCTCTAAGTTTTTCTCTACCGTTTTTTCTCCGCCATTTGTGCCTGTTATTTCTCCGCCGTTTGGGCATGTTTATTTCCCCGCCATTTGTGCGTGTAATCCTTCTCTCCTTCTTTGCACCGTCCACCAAGATCCTTGGCACCGCCGATAGCGATGCCGACGACGATGATGACGAACCCACCGCCCCTTTCACGGATCATCATCGCCCCACCTTCCACCCTGCTTCACCATCCCTGAAGCTCCCCGTTCTACCTTATCCAGCCTCAGTTCAGTGGTTGGTTATGGTTTTTAGCCACCGAACCGAGGGGCTTCCAAACAATGGAGGTTTTTTCATTTTCCTTGTTTGTATATTTGCAGGTGTTAGTGATCCAGGTGCTGGTGGCATCGAGATTATCATCGGCTCCGATGCCCCAACCGCCGTTCACCTTCACCATACCTTTCCTATTGTCGAACAAAGCTCTACCCGCCTATCCAGCAGATCCTTGCAATTTTGTTCGAAAGTAGGTTGTGGCAGCTTTAATGGTGGCCCTTTTGCAATCGATCGAAGCTCCACTCGTCGATCCAGCAGACCTTTGTCGATCCAGCAAGTCTGTTTGAAAGTAGGCGTTGTGGTAGTGTATCGGCATGCGTGGATAGTTTGGCGTTGGTTTGCTCAGCACATATGACCCCCCCCTCTTTTGGCACATTTGTGTCTACGCTTAATTTTAGCTGTATCTACAGCTTTTTCTCTAGGGAAGTTGTAAACCATCCCCTAGCCTGGATGACCTAGTCAATGGCATGTGAGACTGAGTTAATTTTCACTCCTTGTTTTTGGATACCATATATCCATATCTTGTGTTTATCATGCTCTCTATCTGTCTTATGTATTTTGTTTTCCTTTGTTTGGCATTGGGCGCGCTTGAATGAATAGCCTTCTTTTCTACCCAAAAAAAAAAAAAACCATAGCATAGATAGAAAAACATTGTTGTTGCTCCTTACGGGGTAGGCCAGGCTGTTGTTCCCAACATAAAAACCATTCAAATACACTCCTAGTGGGGTTACTCCTTGATCTCATGGTAACAGGGAAGGCAGACCACACCTGCTGTGCTATCGGGCATTCAAAAAGAGCGTGTTCTACTGTTTTAGCAGCTCCATCACATAATGGACACGTCTCTGAGATGATTATATTTCTCTTTTGCAAATTCTTGAAAACAGCTATCGCATCAATACAACATTTCCACAAGAAAACCTGAACTTTAGGTGGAATTTTTTAATTCCATATTACTTTCCACACCTGTTTGGGAATGATGGAGGCCTTTACTGCGGAATGTGATTGATATGGAGTTTGGGATGAACCAAGTCGATAGGCAGACTTGACAGAAAAGATACCTTTAGAATTTGGGCCCCAGCATAACTTATCAGCTCCTCCTTCAGTGCTGATGGACATTTTGAGTATACATCCTACTTCTTCATAAGACACCAGCTTTAAAAGCTTTGATATATTCCATCTACCAGGGTAGCTAATAAGGTCTGCCACCACCCTTTCATCACAATTATCTGGCTTACTAGAGAGGATCTTATACCCTTTAATATAGGGTACCCAAGGGTCATCCCAAATGCTAACTGACCGGCCATCTCCAATTACCCACAACAATCCCATTTCCAACAGCTCTCTTCCTTGGAGGATACTTCTCTAGGCCCAAAACTGATTAGTGCTGCCAGAAGCTTCCAAGAAATTCCCAAAAGGGAAATAAATGCTCTTCACAAGCTGCGCCCACATTGAATCACTCTTTGTGATCAAACACCATCCTAATTTTGCCATTAGAGCCATATTCTGTATTTTAAAATCACATAGTCCCAATCCACCATCTAACTTGGGAATACATAAACATTCCCAACTAGCCCAGTGCACCTTCCTCTCCTTTCCTTTCTGACCCCACTAGAAACTACATACTGCTTTGTTAAGGTCTTCAAGAGTACTATTTGGAAGCTTCAAATAGTACTCTTGAAGACCTTGCAATAGATTTAATGAGTACCTCTCTTCCTGCAGGAGATAACAGCTTCTCCTTACACCCAATCACCCTACTAATGGTTCTATCTTTTACTTTTTGAAAGGCCTCTTTTTTAGATCTCCCTTTTTCAGAGGGCAGCCCCAAATATCTCTCCGGTTTCCTCAAACTCCTTATGCCCACCATTCTAGCATATATTCTCATAAGTCTAACCGGAGTATTTACCCTAAAACTTGCAACTGACTTTTGCAGATTAATTGCTTGACCTGAGGCTGCACAACAGGGTAGGCAATAGGCTTTTAAGAGTCTGTACAGAACTGTGAGTTGCCTCCATGAAAATCACAGAGTCATCAGCAAAAAGGGAATGGGTAATCTGTGGGCTATATCTTCAGACTTTAATCCCTTGTAACATGCCTTCATTGACAGCTCCATCAATAAGGGAGGACAAACATTCTGTGCAAAGAATAAAAAAGGCTAGTGAGAGAGGATTGCCTTGTCGCAACCCCCTAGAAGGATTAAAGGTGTTCTTTTCTGCACTCCGTTTATCAGAAACTAGTAGGAGACTGGTAACACATTTCATAAGCAATTTAACCCATCTGTCACACATACCCAACTTCCTAAGGACTCCTTCCAAGAAGCTCCACTCCAATCTATCATATGCCTTTCTCATATCTAACTTGAAAGAGGCCAAATACCTTCTTCCACCCCTTTTATTCTTCATATGGTGGTGCAATTCATGTGTAATTAGAATATTGTCAGAAATCCTTCTACCCTCTACAAATGCTGTTTGCCCTGGAGAGACAGATTTTTCTTAACCTCTTAGCAAAAACTTTTGAAAAAATCCAATACACAACATTGCAGAGGCTTATAGGCCTGTATTGATCAATTGATACGGCCTTTTTTCCTTTAGGTATGAGCAATAGATGAGTATGGTTCAGATTCTTTAATAAGAATCCAGATTCAAAAAATACTCTCATACATCCTTCCCAACAATATCCCAGTAACTTTGAAAGAATATAGGAGGCATCCCATCAGGTCCTGGAGCTTTTAGGGGCTTCATACTGAAGGCTGCTGTTGTAATCTCTTCATCAGTGAGTGGCAAACATAACTCATTATTCATCTCCAGTGATATTTTAGAGGGGATGAATCGCAAAGCATGCTCCATATTCTGGACCCCTTCTGAGTTGGAAAGACTTAGAAAAAAATCATTTATCACCCAGTCAATATCCTTTTCATTCTCTAACCATAATCCCCCTCTTGACTTCAATTTAATTATTTTATTTCTACTCTGGCATTGTAGAGTGGTAGCATGAAAGAATTTCGTGTTTCTATCGCCACATTGACTCCATTGCACTCTAGATTTTTGAAGCCATGTCATCTCCTGCTGGGCTAGACACTGTTGTAGCTTTACCTGGGCTGCATGTTCTTCTTTTGCTAATGATGGTGACCATTCCCTTTTCTGAATATTCCTTAGTGACTCAAGACATGACTGCACCTCTTCATCAATGTTTGTTACTGCTGTACCTTTCCACACTGCTAGTTCAGCTCTAACTGCTTGCACCTTCTTGTGAACTTTGCACATTTCTGAGCCTTGTACTATTGTGTTCCAACCTTTACTAATTGTTTCCTTGCATCCTGGGATGTCACACCATCTAGCTTCAAAATAGCTTCTTTCCTGTTTATGACTTATCTGCCATTACAAAAAAAAAAAAAAAAAAAAAAAAAATCGACACCTAGTGTAATCATTTATACCCTGCTTCACATACAGGAAAAAGATCCAGACTCGAAGAACAATGAGTTTTCATCAGACAAAAACATAGAAGATGGAGATCTCCTTGATGTTGCAAGTGAAATTAGAAATATAAATACCATGTTAATTGCTAGCACTGTCAAAGGGAGGGTGCAAATTTTATCCTTCTTGAAAAACAGAGCAAATACATATTGGAAACCCTGGAAATCTCATAGCCTTTTTGAAAACTGACTTTTTGACGTTGTTTTGCTAACTAACACCCTTACTATGATCTCTCTCAAGGTAAGGAAAGATTTGAAGGAGAGAGAGTTGAAAAAAATGCAAGTAGTTCTGGTGGTACTTGCTTTTTGTTGAATTCAGATTTATTTTCAATTTGCAGTTGCACCAAGCATCATTTCCAGCCCATAGAAATTGGTCGTTTTCACTCAACAAACACCATTCTACACACACACAACAATAATTCATCATCATTCAATTAAGTTCCTCCCCTCCCCCCTTTTCCTTTATCTAGGGAGAAAATTTTCTGCATTTCCATCAAAGGCAAATGTATAGTTTTAATGTTATTTCAAGTGGCACAAAAAACCTATCATCAAACACATCGAAAGGAAAATTTCCCTTTTTGTTTGGCATGAAACTCTGAGAAATACTATTAAGTAGAGCAGTTAATTGATGATACGAATTAGAACCATCCAGCACGGAAGCACATGGTCCATATATTCTCAAAAAGTGTTAACCAAATTCAGTGATTTTAAGACATTCCACCTGTCTACAGCAGTTGGTCCATTCAAGTCTAGAATAATAAAATCTCCCTACAGAAAGTAACTTAAATCTATGGTTTCAAATAGTAGATATATTAGATAAATTCGTTAAAATTCGTTAAAAAAAAAAAGGCTTTGAATAGATATAATCATCCTTTTAGGTCTTCTCACATTTATAGGAAATACTGCTTTTCAATATTCAATTCTATAACAAGCATTTGTATAACCGAAACTGCACCAATTTTCACTACTAAAGACACTGCAGCTTCAAGACCACAAGTTTAGAACCAAATACACCAAAGGTTGGTTTTCTTTTTCCTTCTCTTTTCTTACAAATTATACAAATCAGCATAACCAATTCATCTGATGATTGAAACTAAGCAGCCTTTTTAAGAAAAGAAAACCTATCGATACACATAAATGCATAGAAAGCGACATCATATAACAAAATTTGCAAATTTAATGGCCCAAGAATCCAATTTTACTTTCTATTCACCTTCTAAGGTTTTGTGTAAATTGAAATTAAACTGTAAATCTGGTACTAGCCTCTACTCAAGTAACCATATGCACCAAAATGACTAGGCAACAGACAAGTGCCTTCCTGCTGAGCATAAAACAGTTCACCTGAAGCATAAAAGCTGGACAGTCAAGTTCTTAGAAACCCATATTGAATCATTGACTTTAATTGTTGGTATACAGTCTCCATATGAACCTTGAGTCTTCAAATTCACAAAGAAATATTCAGATCTATTTGTCAAATTTCAAACATTTGTGCATTTTACAGTAGGTTTGATGCAGATTTATCACCAAATTGGGCTTCTTTTATTAGGAATAAGTCTAGGGTTTGATCCCAAGGGTTTTCTATGTAATAGGCCACTTTAATGAGCCTAAACTAGGGGTATATAGGTTGCATACCGGATTAGCCCAATACTTAGTTTATTTTTATGTTTTATAATTGAACCAGTTCAAATTAGTTGCATCCAATTGGTTCAATTTAAGTGATCATGTGACTTGGTTAAGTGGTCATGTGATATAAGTTGGGCTGGATTAGGACTCTACAAGTCCAGCTATGTTTTGAGTCTATTTCCTTTAGTATTCTAGTTTCCTAGTCAGTTTAAGTTACCTAATAGGTTAGGGATAGGGTTAGGCCATTCCTTTTTAGTGTCTAAGTCTATTTTTGAGTCTTCTATATAAGTTTGTAAGGTAGGCCAGCATTACATACGAATTTTGATTAATAAAAACTCAGCTTTATGCTTGTTGCCTTTGCTCCATCGTGAGTGTGCCTTGTAAGTAATATCAAGGTGAAGGGATTGGTGGATCTCCAATCGACTCCTTGCATCGTGAAGATCGGGAGGGCTGCTACTTATCTCCTTGCATCTTGTAGATCGGGAGACCCCATTGTTCATCTTCAAAGCTGCTGCCATTGAAGATCTCTTCAAATCCAGTAAGTTTGAATCTGAACTTTGTTTAAACCTTCTTCTTCTCACTCCTACCCTAACTAGGATTCCTCCATAACTTCAAATCTGTCCATTAGTTTCAAACCAAACTTTCAGCATACATCCCTTACATCATTATTGACACTCGATCCAAGTTTCATCAAACCCCCACCACCCTAAACCCTAGAATCCCCTACTCCTACCTAGGACTACATTAAGGTTCTTTCCACTCGTCCTCAGTTCCATATCCTAGTTCTAGCAGACTAATATTCCCTTTGTATAAATCCAAAATTTGAGGAACTTCTTTCTCATATTTTGTCACAAACTTCTCCAAGAAAAGCTTCTCAGTTTCTTTCAACTGATATTCCATTTTAAGACCTTTCTTCACCAGACCTTTCAATATCAATACTCGAAGAACTGAACACCTTGGAATAATTCTCTTCTCCAAGCTAAGCCCAAGAATTTGCGGGTACTTGATGATAACTGCCCGTTCCCAACCCATTTTGTTAACAAAGAAATCCGTATGATTCAATATCCTCTTCTCAAACTGTGCCATGGAATAAGGGTACCTCCTAAATGCCATGAGAATCTCACTCTCAAAAAAACCCCACCTTCGATAAGCCTTCAATTTCAGCTTCCATGTCGATTTGTTCATAGTGGTAAACACATACAGAGCAAGCATACACTGGTATTTTGAAAAGTTGAAACCCATTTGCTTAACCTCCTCAACTATCTTTTTGAAACAACCATATTTAGGTGTCATCGTGGTGGGATAGGAAATTAGTAAATGCACGATTTTCTCTCAAGATTGCAATATTTTGAGCCACATTCTGTATATCACAAGCGATGAGACGGGAATGACGATTTAGACCGATAAAATTCTCCACAGTCCCAACTAAACTCCTTACAAAATTAGAAGTAGGGATGATTTTGTTTTCTAAGCTAGAAAACAAAAAACTTGAGTCTTTGCAGAGTATTTTAGCAAGTTTAGGGCTCGAAACGCCAAGGGAATGGAAGAACTCAAGTTTAGGCAGAAGAGTCTTTGTAGGACTGAACACAAGCAATGATGGACACTTTCTAACGAGACTGGAAAGTTGGGAGTCGCTGAATCCATGGTTTCTGAAGAGGGTAAGAACCGAGTCTGGTCTATCAGAGGATTCAAAACCAACCTTCTTCGATGCAGAAATTGCGGATTCGGGTGAGAGCCCACATGAGTTGATGAGGTAAGACACAACGAAAGGGTTCTGATTTCTTGAGGCTTTTGAGGAGATGCACTTGAGAGATAAAGGGTTTTGCAGAAAACCATTGAATCTTTTATTACAGTTCTCCCTATTGGGACTCTATTGAAGAGGAAACTAAACATTCGGAAATTTACTAATTAGTTCCGACTTATGACTACGAACTTACAGGGTCTTTCAAGAGTGTGGCTGCTGTTTCCACTTTCCATTGCTTTCATCCGCTCTGCAACTTGAGACCAAAGTTCTCGAAGGGTGAATGCTACCTACAGACTGAAGAGTAAAAATTCCATGAAGAAACCCTTTTGGCAACTGCACGCTTCAGGAGATGCTGCAGGTCTCTGTCGAATTTTTTATCCACTGCTGTTCGCTGCACAGTGCAGTTCCCTCATATGGGGTGCAAAATGACGATTTAACCTCCCTCAGACAGTGTTTGTGTTTGGTAATGCAAACAATTCATTTAATTGGAATTGTTGCCGCTTTATAAACTATTATAAACAAAAGATCTCTCCATGGACCGTAATGAGGTTCCACCTATGGGCTATGGGCCTGTACCTGAGTTGGACATTAGTTGGTTATTTCAAATCCTATATATATATATATATATATATATATATATATATATATATATTAATATAATAATTAGTGATTAGTGATTGAATTGCAGTGTTTTTCCTTAATTGGAGGGATCGATTAGGAAGTTGCTTATTGATGGAGTCTAGGAGAGTTCAAGGAATAAAAATATGTGATGTATCTAGTAGAGGGGATGAAGAATTATTTATTGTATTTGTTGTGATTCTTCTTCCTGTTGCATCATCTGGTATCAGAGTAACAATTGTGGCCTGAAGAACTAGATCACAATTGAATAGAAGAATGGAGGAGGTTATCCACCAACTCCGAGAAAACTTTAAGAAACAGGTGGAAACTTTGAACGAGCTTCGGGCATCTTATTTCGTTCTTCGATCTCGATTTCAGCATAACATCAAGTTGCAGACCAACAATATGGGATTTATTGTATCATTTCATGATGTAACATATTTTAGCTAGGTTGGGATCAATAATATCCATATAGAGAGAGAGATAACCAGGTTCACTGATTTTAAGACATCCCATCAGACAATAGTAGTTGATCAAGTTTAGAACCAAATAAACAAAAAGAGATTTTCTTTATCCTTCTCTTTATTTTTTTAGTTTTGAGTATATATATATCCATACATAGAAGTACCAAGCTTATTGAAGGTTAAGATATCCCAGTGGACAATAGCAAAAGGTTAATCCAAATAAAATAGACAATTCCCAACCCATTTTGTTAACAAAGAAATCCATATGGTTCAATATCTTCTTCTCAAACAGTACCATAAACCAAGGGTATCGGCCTCCTAAATGCCATGAGAATCTCTTTTTCAGAAAAATGAGAAGATATAAAGCTTAAAAGAACTAGGTCATGAAAAAGATTACAATGAAATTAGTAACAATCAGCCAGGTGAGAAAACAAGGAGTGAGACCATTTAATAGAAGATCTTACAATCATAGCAACAAATTTTAAAGAAGAGTAGTTATCTTGTTATTATTTCTTCTAGTAATAAAAAAAGAGTGGATATGTATGATTTCCTGTAAAAATCACAACATAGATATGAGTCATCCGTTTTTACGATTCTTTTAATCTGGATTGTTTATTCTACTTGAAGTTAAGAGAGTGCACAATAATAGCTAGACTACTTAGTACACATCCATCGAGGGGTATTTGATTGAATTTAACATGGTGTGGCTAGATTCATCTCCTCTCCATCCGACAATCGGAATGGATATATCATTTGTCTTTGTTTTTTAGGTATGAGAGTCACAACTATTTTTTATTTTTTTTGGACACATCATGTCATAGTAGAAGAAAAGATGTCTTATGCTTTTTGGAAAACTCAGAGATTCTTGTGACAATAATAATTTACCTTTAAAATTAATGTACATTATTATAAAATGAAATAGGGACAAGAGAATGTTACCTGGTCGCATGACCCCTGTGCCAACATGGTGGCCAATGCAAGCGTATGCACAAGCATCTTGGGGGATGGGATTTCCATCTTTCCATGGGGTGGGGCAGTCATTTCGCCCCTATCCCACGTGACCAGTTAGCGTTCTTTTCCCCCAATGAAAGAATACTAAACAAATATATGAGGGAATGTTTTCTGTTCGGCAGCGTACCCTACACCCCCAAACCCCTTTGTGTCTATCCCGTCCCCTATGTAATGACCTCCTCCCTCCCCCCTCTTTTAATTAGGGAAAATTACTTAGATCCACTAGATAAGAATGGAAATTACAAGATAAGTAGGTTTCAAATTTGTTTTACATCTTTCTATTTTTAAAAAATTTACTTAATCCCCAAAGTAGGTTAGTACTCATGCCACGTTAGAATAAACTAAAAGAAAACTTCCAAAATTTTCCGAACCTAATTTAACTGTTTTAAAAACTGTGAAATCTGATAAAAGTGCACCTTAATTGTAGGAGTGGAAATCAAAGCGGTTATTATCCCCTAAAAAAAAAAAATACAAAGCTATTGCATCGAATCCAAAGGGAAGTACATCTTAATTGTTAGAATAGAAAACAATAGAAACATATTAAAGAAAAAATAAAAAAGAGGATGGTTCACCCACCATCCTAAGGTTTTCGTATGCTCCAAAATACCCTCTCAATACCTATTCCCACCCTGCGGCCTGCGGTGAATGAGATCTCATTCACAGTTGGTGAAACGAAACTCGGTCATTAAAAAAAAAAAACAAAAGTGAGAAACAATAAAAAAAAAATAAAAATAAAAACAGGTAGAGAAAGTTGTGCGCGCCCCTTCCCTCCTATTTTCCCCATTATGGTTTAAAATTACAACAAATTTTTTGGCAATTTTGGAAGTTTACTTTTATTTTATTCTTACATGGCTTGACCATTAACTAACTTTGGGGATTAAGTAAATCTTTTCAAAATGGAAAGTAGTGGATTTTAAACAAATTTGAAATCTACTTATCTTATAATTTCTGTGCTTATCTAGTAGATCTAAGAAATTGTCGCTATTAATTATACCAAAGTTGTGAGTGGGTGTTTCCTGTCAGTATAGCAAGCGCTCCAAGATAGGAAACACTTTCCCACAATATATAACATATTAAACATATATTAACGAGGTACGTGGGGGGGAAATTGAAAAAAAATCCTAGAAAATATATTAGGTGATGTAACAAATCAATATTTTAAGCATGCAACACTCTCAAACATTAAGCAGTAGGGAAATATATAGTTTAATTAATTTAACCATGAAATATCATGTTTATTCTATTATTTTTTTCTCAAATTTTATTAGGTAGGAAAATGGGGGAAAAATCAGAATTTTTATGTTCTTCCACACTTCTCAATGATTTTGGCAAAACAAATCATCAAACACATGAAGTAATCAACTAAACTTGTAGGTTTAGGATAAACACATATTCATCCAATTCAAACCGAAATAAACATAAAGGGGGGGGGGGGGGAATCGAGCTTTACCTTGGGCTACACAAAAACTCTCTCAAATCCAAAAAAATCCCTCTTTAGATCTCCAAAATCCAATGTTTTTGGTCAATTTAGACGCTATGGGTTAGTAGATTGGAAAAAAGTATCCCTCCTCCCCAAGTATGATGCTCTGCCTTGGACAAATTGCTTAGAAGTATTCTAAAAAATGTAAGTCACTGGCTTGTGTTGGGTATTTAAGTTGCAAAGGGGAAAAAATTATAATTCTAGGTAAAAATTATGTTAAAAAAGATGAATTATTATTGTTAAAAAGGTCAGTAATTTTTTTCAAATATTGCAAAGCATCTATTCTACCATGTAGACAGATGATATATCTATTCCGACCGTTGGATAGAGAGTACAAGGTTTAGATTAGCCACTTTTCAAGTTTCAAAGCTTAATTTAATCAAACACCCCTTTTTGTATCGGTACACAACTCGTGTATGTCCATGCATGTGTATCAATACTCTAGACATTATTGTGCACTCTCCTAAACTTTGAGAGGGATCTGTCACCATAGATTATATGTCTTGTGATTTTCAGAAACATCACCTTCCATTGTTATATGTATAACTACCCAAAAAAATTATAGGTGAAAGCAATATAAAAGAGAAAAAAAAATTTTATTCTCACAACCCACTTCATTAGCTTGTCAAAAGTGGCACTACCTCACGTGCCATGTGGAATTAAGAAATTTCAATTTTAACATTTGGATAGATAGTAAATAATCTAGATTAACTACATGTCATATTTCAAAGCCTAATTCAAACAAATATGCTCCTATGCATGGGCATGCATCTTCATATATGTCCGAGCATGCCTATGATACTTTGACCACTCTATGAAATATCCCATAA
Source organism: Telopea speciosissima (assembly GCF_018873765.1). Taxonomy (NCBI): domain Eukaryota; kingdom Viridiplantae; phylum Streptophyta; class Magnoliopsida; order Proteales; family Proteaceae; genus Telopea; species Telopea speciosissima. Next base: position 22,274 of record NW_025317708.1, read on the forward strand.
TCTCCTACCCAAAAAAATAACCTCCCATAGTCCTAAATTTTCAAAGCTTTATATTATCACTTGACAAACTTAATGTTGAACTGAAAATTTACATGTGAGCAAGTGACCTTGGGGTTTGTTTACATGTCCATAAAATTTGATCCCATCCGATCTTTGAGTTATTTAAAAATATTGCCCTATATGGCATAGTATTTCACTTGATTTTTTTTCAATTGCATGACCACTGCATGGAAGCAAACATAGTCATACTTTACAAAGTCAATTTAATTTCTTAAATAGTTGATATCTGTTATTACCCTATATGGCATAGTATTTCACTTAATTATTATGTTACAATCCTATTTAACCCTACATGATTATATCTGTTCAATGCCAATAATATAAATTGCAAGCTACCGGAAGAATCAATGATTTATCAGAATTTTTTTTAATCAAATTACTTTACTTCTGGATTGGCTTATGAGAGAAGGCCAAGATACTTTGGATTTATTTACCTTTTAACAAGGTTATTTCAAATTTTTGCTTCAGATTCATGTTCTTGAATTCCTTGAATTTTGGTTGTGACATGCCTGATGATTTTAGCTCTCTATTTTTCATAGAAAAATTAAGATCTTTTAATAAATCATTCAGGTCCCAAAAAACAAGGAGATATGGAAGAGATGCCATTGAAATTGTATTTTTAATTATCTTTGAGATTGGAGAGGAAGAGAAATTCTTTTATCCCTTTTTTCTGTATTCTCAATTTTCAACTTGCTAGTATCCCCCCCAAAAAAAAATTATTCTCAACTTGCTTTGGCTGTATTCTGTATGTTCAAATTTGTTACATTTATTTTAATCCGTTTGTTATCTTTCTATCATTGCAACTCTGTTTTGAACAAGACTTCTCCAAAAGAGCTCATTTATGCCAATTTGTGGGTTTGATTGTTTAGCTCAAGTCACATGCCTAGCTGTATCTAGCTTTAGTGGGTCATGCTCATGAGTAATAACTTGTTAGGAGGATTAAGAATTAGCATGGGGTTGTCTTGGAGAATCTCATATGTTATCCTCAATGTAGTGAGTTCTGTTTCCTATTGCTAGTATTCATCCCTCTGATTTTTTATTTTTTGATTTGTTTTGCTTCTACATGGCATCTGATGTTTCAGTCCTAAGTTTAGAGAACAAAATGGTTATAGAAACTGTAGAAATGGGAAAATTTGATATTGACTAAGCAAGCTTGGTTATTTGAAATGAATTATGTAACTTAAGGTCTTACAAGAACAAGAAGATCTTGTTGGTTGCATCATTGTATTTTTTATGTTTCTTGGATATCCATCTGTAGGTTATACAATTTCTCATAGAAATGTCTAGCCATATTCTAAGATGAAAATATTGGATTTATTGTCTCACATAACAAATTTTCTCAAAAAGGATAATTCTACAACAATGATTCATCATCCAATTAGTTTCCTTCCCCTCTTTGCATTTATCCAGGGAGAAAATTTGCTGCATTTCCATGAAAAGGCAAATGTATAATTTTACTATTATTTCCAATGGCACCAAAATCTCATCAAGCACAAAGGAACTTTTCACCTTTTGTTTGGAAGAGAACTCTGAAAACCACTAAGTAGAGCAGTCAACTGATTGATACCTGATTAGAACCATCCTAAACATGGTTCATGTATTCCAAAATAGAGGTAACCAAGCTCAGTGATTTTAAGACATTCCACCAGTCTATAGCAGTTGGTCCATTCAAATCTAGAATAATAAAATCTCTCTGCAAAAAAGTAATTAAAATCAATGGTTTCAAACAGAAAAACATGTTTAAGGCAAATTCTACAAAATTCATTGAAAGGAAAAGGCTTTGAATCGATATAATCATCCTTTTAGGTCTTCTGACATTTATAGGATATACTGCTTTTCAAAGTTTAATTCAATAACAAGCATTTTTATCATCGAAACTGCATCAACTTTCAGTACTAAGACACTACAGCTTCGGCACCACAAGTTAAGAACCAAAAACTTTTTTTTTCGTTCTCTATTCTTTTTTATCAGTTCTACAAATAAGCATAACCAATTTATCAAATCATTGACATTAAGCAGCCTTTTTAATAAAAGAAAACCTATCAACACACATAAATGCTTAGAAAGTGACATCCTAAAACCAAATTTACAAATTTAATGCCCCAAGAATACAATTTTACTTGCTATTCACCTTCTAAGTTTTGCGTAAATTGAAGTTAAACTGTAAATCTGGGACTAGCTCCTAAAGTAACCACAACCACCAAAATGACCAAGCAACAGATAAGTGCCTCCCTGCTGAGCTCAAAACAGTTCACCCAAGGCATGGAAGCTCGACAATCAAATTTCTAGTAACCTATACTGAATCAATAACCTTACTAGTTGCACATAATAGCTTGTATACAGTCTCCATATAGACCTTGAGACATGAAGCAAACCAAGTTTAAGATATCCTACTAGAAAACAGTAAACAGGTCCATTCAAATTTAGACAAATCAATATCTCTCTCAGAAACAACAGAGTAGCTGTATTGTCAACAATTGACGGATTTGAGATTCATTGAGACTAAAGAGTTAACAAGGAGAGAAAATAACACAGAAACATTAATATTTACCTCATCAAAATAATTTGAGCACTTTACAATAGGTTTTCTCAACCCACTTCCTCAATTCCATCTCCTAGTCCTAGCAGACTAGTATTTCCTTTGTATAAATCCAAAAGGTGAGGAACTTCTTTCTCATATATTTTCACAAAATTTTCCAAGAAATGCTTCTCACTCTTTATCAACAGATGTCCCATTTTAAGATCTTCCTTCACCAAACCTTTCAATATCAATACTTGTAAAACTGAACACCTTGGAAGAATCCTCTTCTCCAAGCTAAGCGCAAGAAGTTGCGGGCTCGTGATGATAACTTCCCGTTCCCAACCCATTTTGTTAACAAAGAAATTCATATGGCTCATTATCTTCTTCTCAGACGCTGTCATAAAAGAAGGGTACCTCCTAAATGCCAAGAGCTCTCATTCTCAGAAAAACCCCACCTTCGATAAGCCTCCAATTTCTGCTTCCATGTCGATTTTTTCATTGATGTAAACACAGATAGAGCTCTCATAAACGTGTATTTTGAAAGGTCGAAATCCATTTGCTTAATCTCCTCAACCATCTCTTTGAACAGATTATTTTTAGGTGTCAACGATGTGGGATAGTAAGTTAGTAAACGCAGGATAATGGACTCCGTTACTCCATTTTCTCTCAAGATTGCAATATTTCGAGCCACAGTCTGTATATCACAATTGATGAAACGAGCTTCACGTTTTAGACCAATAACAACATTCTCCAGAGTCCCAACTAAACTCTTCCAGAAATTAAAAGCAGGGATAATTTTGTTTTCTAAGCTACGGAACAAGAACTTTGAATCTTTGAAGAGGATTTTGGCAATGTTAGGGCTCGAAACGCCCAAGGAATGGAAGAACTCAAGTTTAGGGAGAAGGGTGTTTGTAGGACTGGCAACGAGCAATAATGGATACTTTCTAATGAGTCTGGAAATCTGGGCTTCGGTGAATCCATGGTTTCTAAAGAGGGTAAGAACGGAATCTGGTCCATCAGAGGATTCAAAACCAACCTTCTTGGATGCAGAGATGGCAGCTGCGGGTGAGAGCCCACATGAGCGGATGAGGTAAGAGACCACGAAAGGGTTCTGATTTCTTGAGGTTTTTGAGGAAATGTATTTGAGAGATGCAGGGTTTTGCAGAAAACCCAGCTGGGTAGTTGAATCTCTTAGTAAGGTTCTCCCTATTGGGACTATTTTGAAGAGGAAACTTAACATTCGGAAAAGTACTAAAAGCGCAATTAGTTCTGACTAGGAACTTACGGAGGGTTCTTCCCAGAGCGCGGCTTCTGTTTCTATTGCTTTCATCTGTTCTGCAACTTGAGACCAAAGTTCTCTATGAGAAGCCTTTTAGCAAGTGGCGCTTTGGAGAACCAGCAGGTCTGTTTGGCAATGAACAGAAATCTTATGACTGAGTTATTGGAGCTTTTAAATCGATGTCACCATGGACCATAATTTTTTTGGGAAAAATGACCGGATTACACAAAAGCAGGTTTAGTTATACAAAATAAACCACTGATTGATTCAGTTAACAAAAATACACTACTGTGGGTTTGGGTTTACAAAACTATCCAAAATAATATTTCTCTCACAAATAAAACTATCTTGTGACAATTTTACCCCACCTCCTCTTCTCTGGTCACCGATCACCGATCACAGATCTTCGCCCACACGCCCCAACCCCCTGTTGCACCACAGTCCACCCCAATTTGGATCCTCTACTGCTGAGCGACCCCTTCCCTGTCCTGCCGTGCTACGTAGACACAACAAGGCAGGAAATTACCGCCTTACCCCTGCCCAAGCTTCTTGCCCAAGTGGGGGTATAGCGGTCATTTCCTGCCTTACTGTGTCTGTGTAGCACAGCAGGACGAGGTAGCTCGACAGTAGAGGATCTGGATCCCAATCCACCCCACCTGCCCCTACCCCATTTGTCTTCTTCCTGCAATCCTCTTTTCTTTTTTTTTTTTTCTTTTTTGTTTGGTAAAAGCTTCTTCCTTCTTCTTGCAATCCTGATTGATCGCCGATAGTTGTCTTGAAGCAGAGTGCAATGATAGGAGAGATGGAACCACGTCACATTGTGCGACGACGGCGAGTTGTATGGGATACTCAGGGTGGGGGCGTGGACCATGCCGATTTGGGATGGTGGACAGGCAAACACACCCCAAGCAGGGGTTGTGGGTCATGCCGATCAGGTGTGGCAGATAGGCATAGACAATGGTAGAGTTTGTAAAGTCGACAATAACACTAGTCTTCTTCAGAGTGGCATGTAAAATCCAAGTCAAGGTGGAGATTGTTGGGTTTGAGTGTGTCTTGTATTTTGCGGGTCCACATAAATGTAATTGGTCTGTATTTGTAACTGGGACAGGTTTTGGGTCCATTACATGTAAGGAGGTAAAATTGTACTTGTGTGGGGATTAGGGTTTTAGGTTTCCCTATATATTCTTTGTGTGGAAAACTTTGACAACAAGCAAAGGAGAATACTTTGTGAGGTGGAGAGTAGTGTAGAGAGTTTTTCAGGAAATAGTGGAAATTTTCTGGTTCTCTCAGGTGGATGTAGGAAATCTTGCCGAACCAAGGTAAATTCTTTGCATTGTATGTGATTGTTCGTTTGGGTTCTTCCTCGTGGTTGTGCATTTGTCCCCAACACACTCTTGATCCTAATATTTTTATAAGGAAAATGAATTAGAAATAATTGGCCGTATCATATAGGTTGATTTAATTCCGTTCAGGTGACTATCAATACGAAGCATCTAGACTCGAAATGCACTTAGTCTTAGTCCCCTATGAAATGACCGTCCTGCCCCATGAAAAGTAGAAATCCTGCTACTATTGATGCTTCCACATGCACTCCCATTGGCTCTCATGCTGGCACAGGAGCCACACTCCTGGATAGAAAAGTCTCCTCCATAACATATAGTTATCAAATGGGAAAAGGTTCTCAAGCCGCTGGGGCAGACTATACTAACACCTCTGTGGGACTATCTCTCTCATGCTCATATGAAATGATCTTGCTGCCCTCGAATATGTTCAAAATTTACTTGTGAGAGTTATTAAACAGGTTACCTCAATAAGAGGGTTCATTATCTGATTATCAGCAAAAAAGAGAAAGATAGAGGTTTATTGCAAATGTGATCTAGGACTCCATCATAGACTCATTCAATACACCATGAAGACTGACCCTTATGTAAGGGTATTTATGTAATATCCCTTCATATAATCCTACTAGTATTAATGCTCAGGCTGTGAGGGACAATCTAGTAATTAGCCCATCTGACCTAAACCCTAGTTTTCCTATAAATACTAGCTGGAGGCAGCAGCCTGGGTATTCCAAACTAGATACTCAAGGTGTAATGCTTTAAGCAACCTTGTGCTTAATCCCTAAACCCTAACAATCTTAAAGCATTAGGTATTTTCTCTCGATCGACTTTGGAGATCGGTTTTGCAATTCTGGTTTTATTGGCGTTTATCATTCACGGCAAGGCGTTCTCTGTGATCGGCTTAGGATTTTGAATCTCTTTCTCTGGCTTTGTTTTGTGTGTTATCCGATCGGCTTTAGAACTCTTCAATTCTTTATTGCTCTAATCAAAGGAAATCAAAGTACGTCTGCAGAAGTTGTCAGGAGGCTTTTTGTCAAGAGCTCTAGATTGCGCTTCGGTTTTTGCATCTTCTCAAAAGAAATCTTTTGAGTGCTTTGATTTATATTTTAAAAAAAACACTAGAAGGACGTTTTGCAGCCTTTTGTTAGAGAACCATTAATCAAAGGTATTTTTGGTGGTTTGATTACAAACGGTCAAAGAAAGACTTGCTGTTTAGATAAATTGCTTTGGAAAAGCATTGAATTTACTTTTGTTTTGTCAAAATCAAAGAAAGTGGGTTGATTGATTGTCTATTAAAAAAAAAAAAGACAAAATAGAAGAAGACAAAAAGGACACTTTTTGATTTGATTTATCAAATCCTTTTTGGGTTCGGTCACTACCTGCGGGCTGCGATCAGTGCCAGCCGTCGCCGAACAGTAGCCATCGACCCACATCAATCAGTGATCCGTGTTAGCCAGCACTAGCGTGTACACCACGAGTGTCGACGTCGCTGCACCGCCGCCTAAATCCAGCGTTCTCCATCTCAGGTGTGATTGTTCCTTAGAGCATTTATTTTTATTTGAATTTTTTCTTGGGCATATAAATAAATCACATAATAATAGAGAAACATGCTGTTCCAGTTGAGACGATCAAATTAAAAAGCTTTAGTGGCTCTAAGTCCAGTTATTGAAAAATGAGGACTCAGTTTGGACTAAAGTACCTTAATATTTTCTATACTATGGTATATATATTTTCTGATTGCACGGACCTAACTGAAGCCTAATGGATAAGTAATGAGGACTTTTGCAAAGACTACCTTTTGAACTGTCTGTCAGATAGACTGGCAGAGACCTATAGTAGATATGATACTGCAAAAGAGATTTGGGAAAACCTAGAAGTTCAATTCAAAAAAAGAGGAGGAACTATCAAAGACTCACTTGGTTGATAAGTTCATGGATTTCAAGTTTCAAGAAGACAAGAAAATATTTTCTCAAGTAACAGACTTTGAAAACTTGAGAACAAAACTGAACCAAGAAAATATCCCTGTTGTTAATGCATTCTTAGTGTGTGCAATTATTTTTAAGTTACCCCTACCTGGCATTCCTTTAAAATTGAGATGTATAGGAAGAAAACATAAGTGGGGCTGGATGATCTCAAACGGTTCATTAGAATTGAAGATAAGAACAGAGCAATGAATAACTTGGAGATGGTGAAACAACAACATGCATCTGCTAATTTAATTTCACAACTCAAGAAAAATCCTAGGAAGTCCAAGCCACCTAAGAAAGAATCCCAACAGTTGGAGGCCAAAAAGGCTAACTTTGAAAAGAAGGGCAAGTGTCACAACTGCGGAAAGTGGGGTCACTATGCATCTGAGTGTAGGTGTCCTAAGAAAGGGAACACTGACACACCATAGAAGGAAGTTCACATGATGGTGGACAAGACTGAGCTTACTAACTTTGTTGCCATGGTTGGCAAGGGTAAAGGGTTGGCCAGTACATCTTCAAATTTATGGTTAGACTCTGGAGCGACTTGTCATGTTTGCAATAGCAAGAACATGCTAACTGATATTGTTCAAGTAGCAGAGACTGTCACTGTTGCAAATAGAGATGTCGTGGAAGTGATTCAACAAGAGACAGTGAACTTGGTTCTATCATTAGGTAAAATACTTACTTTGAAAAATGTTAAAATGTTAATTTTACTTGAAAATTAAAAGATTTTGAAGTGATAGGGGGAGGAGAATACAAATTGACAGAGTTCAAGGAATTATGTGCCTCTGCAGGCATAATCCTTGAAACTACTGCTCCTTACTCACCTCAATCAAATGGCATAGCTAAAAGAAAGAATAGGACGTTAACGGAGATGTTAAACTCCATGTTATTAACAGCTGACACGCCATCTTGCTATTGGGGAGAAGCAGTGTTGACTGCAAATCACATTCTAAATAGATTAGCACATTCAAAATTGACTTCTACACCTTATGAACTATGACATAATCATCCCTATAGATATGACACTCTTAAGGTTTAGGGTTGTATAGCTTATGTTAGGATCCAAGACCCTAGGAGACCTAAGGTGGGAATTAGATCAAACACTTGCGTGTATCTAGGTTGTGCAGAAGACAATGTTGCAGACCGGTTTTTGGATCTATCAACCACTGTGGTGATAGAATCTAGGGATGCTATATTCTTTGAGGATAAATTCCTCAGAGATAAAGGCCTGACCTTGCCTGGTCTGACAGAAATGGTTACAGAATCACCCATGGGTACTGAACCAATTGTTTCTGGCACTCAAGCCACAATGGTTACTGAATCAGAGCCTAGAAGAGTATCTACTAGAGATAGAGTACCCAAGAATTTTGGTGAGGATTTTGTGACCTACCATCTAGAGGCTGATCCATCCACCTATAAGGAAGCGATGAGATCTAGGGACTCACTGCTATGGAAAGAAGCCATTGATGAGGAAATGAGCTTTTTAATGCAGAATGAGACCTGACACCTTGTTGATCTGCCTGGAGGGGCCAAGACAATAGGGTATAAGTGGGTACTGAAGAAGAAACTTAATCTGGATGGGTCTATAGCCAGGTATAAAGCACGGTTAGTAGCTAAGGGCTATACCCAGGTGAGAAGGATAGATTATTTTGATATCTACTCCCCAGTCTACCATTTCGCAACGATAAAGATTCTTCTTGTCATAGCATCTATTGAGCTCTATGTTGTACATCAAATGGATGTAAAAACTGCTTTCCTTAATGGAGACCTAATCGAAAAAATCTACACGAACCAACCTGAAGGGTTTGTCATGGAAGGTTTTGGAAAAAGAGTTTGTAAATTAAACAAATCTCTCTATGGTCTTAAACAAACACCTAAATTGTGGCATGAGAAGTTTGACAAGACAGTAAAGAGCCTTGGTTTTCAAACCAGTAACTCGGATTATTTGCTTGTATGTAAACGACATGTTAATTCTAGGTTCTGATCTCTCTGTAGTGAGTGACATTAAAGAAACCTTGTCCAAAGAATTCGACATGAAAGATCTTGGTGTGATAAACACCATTTTTGGAATCAGAGTAAGCTTCAGTGAGCAAGGGATCACCCTTAGTCAGTCTCATTATATTGAGAGGTTACTTTCTAGTTGGGGATACAGTGATTATAAACCGATTGAGACATCCTATGACTATAACAAACGGTTGAAACCCAACACAGGTGACATCGTGAAGCAGTTAGAATATTCTAAACTGATTGGTAGTATCACGTATGCAATGAGTTGCACTAGGCCAGACATAGCCTTTACGGTAGGCATGCTGAGTCGTTTCACTAGTAATCCTGGAAAATAGCATTAGGATGCCCTGACGAGGCTGATGAGATACCTTAAGGGTACTCTAGGTTATGCTCTATGTTATACTGGACATCCTCCAACTTTGGAAGGATATTCTAATGCATCTTGGTGCTCAGATTTGGGAGACAGTAGATCCACCAGTGGTTATGTATTTATACTAGGAGGAGCAGCTGTAGCATGGAAATCCAAGAGACAGACTAGTATTGCTCTGTCATCTATGGAACTTTATGCTCTAGTTTCTGCCGGAGATGAAGCAGAGTGGATAAATGATCTGATCATGGATATTCCACTGAGGAGTTTAAAGTTAAACTCTATATCTATATTCTGTGATAATCAAGTAACAAAGAAGATAATGAATAATTCATTCTTTAATGGTAAGATGAGACACATCAGGCTGAAACAGACCATGCTGAATTATCGAACAGAACAAGGGATTATCACTTTGATTGATGTGAGATCAAAGGATAATATGACAGATGTCCTTACAAAGGGATTGAACAAAAATCGAACATTCAAAACTACAGGGGAGATGGGGATAAATGTCATTTAGTCAGGTCTTAACCTAACCTAGTATTATTTTGAATTATTTGAATCTCATATAGCCTTGGTAAGCATTCGGGACAGTTTACATGTTTCAAATAACTTAGTCAGGTTACTAAGTATGGGGGTTTGTGAAACCATTCCAAATTTGATGGTGTAGTAAATTCTTCATGTGAAGTTTCCTTACTTTGTTATTCCACAAAGGAATATGAAAAATGTCTGATATGTTTCAATGATATTGTGCTAGTCCTTATGTCATTCCAAATTTGATGATATGTCTTTCATAGTATGGTGTACCATTCCAGATTTGATGATACAACATAAATCTATGACTGATATGACGAATACAGTATTCTAAATGGAAACATAATATGGTCCTTGTGATAGAGACTATATATGATTGAGTTCTTGTAAATAAACTTGATGATGATGCTTATTTATTTTTATTTACCTTCAGCCATATATGGAATGTACTAAGTTCTTATTGTTGAACTAGATACTATTGTATAACTGATTGAATTCATATTATCTTATGAAATTCATATTTGACAAATTACAGAGAATGACGAAGATGGAGGAGAACAGTTGAACCTGGATCTCGATGATGATGACTTACTTGATGAGTAAAGTCACATGGATTGCAAGGACTGCTCTTTATTTATTTTGGTTTAGTCACTTGCATATGGAACTTTGGATTTATTGTTGGGTTTAGTTTTGACCTAAAACCCTAGTCTTATTTCTTGAAGTTTACTTACTTGATTTATTGGATTATTGATATTCAACTTATTCAATTTATTTTGATTCAATTATTGATTGAACAATGGTTTTATACATGTGTGGTGGATATATGTAGAACATAGGAGGATATTGTAAGGGTATTTATGTAATATCCCTTCATATGTTCTAATATAATCCTACTTGTATTAATGCTTAGGCTGTGAGGAGTAATCTAGTAATTAGCCCATCTGACTTAAACCCTAGTTTTTCTATAAATACTAGCTGGAGACAGCAGCCTGGGTATTCCAAACTAGATACTCAGGGTGTAATGCTTTAAGTAACCCTGTGCTTAAACCCTAAACCCTAACACCTTATTGGAGAGCAATTGACTATTTCATTAATCGAATATAACTTAGCTTTAAAGTAGCATGTCCCCATCCTTGTCCTATTTCTCTTCTATTTTATATTTTTTATTAAAAAATAATTGGCAATAAGAGGAAACATCTATATTAGACAAATCTAATAATAGAGCATGCTATAAAAATTTTATTTTAGTTTTTTAAAAGAAGACAAAACATAGATGAGAGCAAGAATTTTTATCGTCTACGATTCCCTGTCTGGTACGGTTCCTATAGTTCTCTAACAAGAGGGGGGTGGACCCCACCGGGGCAGAGTTCGGTCAGGTAGTAGAATGGTCATTTCGCCCCCCTTTGTTAGAGAATTGTAGGAATTGTACCGGGCAGGGAACTGTAGGCGATAAAGGTCCTGAGAGCAATAGGAGTGTTTTACTCAGGCAAGTCGTCCGAGTCGAGTTAAAAAATAAGAAAACCTGTCAAGAGTCATGTAAACTCGCTCAGTATAAAAAATGGCCAAACTAGGCCTAAGTTTATCTGATTCTAAAGGTCCTGAGAGCAATAGGAGTGTTTTACTCAGGCAAGTCGTCCGAGTCGAGTTAAAAAATAAGAAAACCTGTCAAGAGTCATGTAAACTCGCTCAGTATAAAAAATGGCCAAACTAGGCCTAAGTTTATCTGATTCTTAAGAGATTCGGTCTTTACGCTCGAGTCACATAAAACTTGTCGAATTCGGTCAAAAATTTTAATCCCTTCTATTTGTCTCACAATAAATGTATCTCTCTACTTCTCTCCGGTCGGATATGTTAAGCCCCTGAAATTCTTCCCCATGTTATATGTATTTCAGGTATACTTGGACTGAAATCCAGTAAATTAAGAGGAGAACGAGAAGGAAACAGCAAGAGTTTTTTGGGTTTACCAGAAATTAGAGGCAGAACAGATGCTGGAATCACTTCTAATGGATATTCAAATTCAAGTTCAGTTGTAGGTGGTAAGCCTTCAAGAACAACCTCTATTCCCTCTTCTTCTCTTCTCTTTTCCCTTTTCTTTCTTCCTTCTCCCAGCTGGAACGGATTTTTCAGCTTCTCTAACTTGTAATGTGGTTTGTAAATAACTTAAGAGAAGTTATATATATATAGGATACTTAACCACTAAGGGGCAGAATGGTCATTTGGTTATAAATTATTTCTAAAATTGATTCTTTTGTATTTATTGCCTTATTCCAGCTACAGAATGATGTCATGCGACATTAGGGATAATCCGGATACGGGTAACTGTCCGGAATTACATTTCTTACTGGGGAACTGGGTCCCACAGAGGCAATTTTACTAAAATACCCTTATAACTCTATTTGGTTGTACAAAACGTTATATAAATATATTTTAAATTATACTTACATTGAGTTTAATTAAGGGGGAGGTCCTGCAGCCTGTCCAACTAGCAGACCCGACACAGGTAGCTCTGGTGCGGGGTCCCATTAGGTAAAAATTACTATTCTGCCCTAATACACTAATTAATTAAAAATACAACATATATACATATAAAATGAGATTCTTACCTGGGATTCGGCCTAAGACAGAGAAAGGCTTCGCAGACCATCAAACCAGCATGCCAAGCACAGGAAAAAGATGTGATGCTGCCCATAGCTTGAGGTTAGCATGGGAAATATTGAACCAAAATCTGAAATCACTCGGGTTCCAAAAGTTTAAATTTTTTTTTTTGGCGGGTTTCACATTCCCCAACTTTATAAAAATTTCGTCCTCGAAATTGATGCACCTAGTAATCTGAACAGTTGAGGTTACTTCAACAACATCATGACTTACACTCCCTTAAGTTGTTTCCTGTTTTGGGTATCGTACAATCTACCGGTCGAAGGGTTTTGTTGACCTGTTTCGGGTCAGACAGTATTCTCAACCGACCAAAGACATTATCCTCTTTTCCAAAACTCTCTTATTCTTTCCCTAAACACACAAGAATATACAAGAGGAGGGGTCCTGAGTATCTAAGGTAACTTGGGAACAATTCATTACCGGACTCACTTACCATATCGACAAAGTATCTAAACCTAAAAATACAAGGAAAATATTATTTTTCTTATTATTATTATTGTCGTCATTATTTTTGTTCTTCTTATTCTTTATTGTTCATTTCTTTGCTTCTTTTATCTAAATTCTATTATGTTCATGGTCTTTTCATATAATGCAATTATTATATTTTTATTTATATTTTCGAGGTTTGGGTCAGAGTGTATAGGTATGTACATTTTTTTTTACTTATGTGGTTTTCTATAATTGAAGACTTTCCCTTCCAAGTTACGCAATACCTAACTCAACCTGTAGGATGACTTGAATATTGATGGAATCCTGGTGTTCACTCCCAAAACGGAGGAACATTCGGTGATCCATTACTCCACTCATATCTATTATGACAAGGTGTTGACACATCCTTCAGCCCACCTTCTCTCCGTTCTCGCTATTATTTTTTTTTGTTTACTTAGTCTAAGCAATGTAGCATTATTCTTTCTTTCTTTTCTCTAATTCTTTCAAGAATTCTCCTAAGACTTCCAACACATTATGGGCATCAATCCTAAGATATACCTTCCTAATCTATAAGGAAGTTGTCAACCTCAATTTTTCTCCTCAAAATTTTTTTCAACCTTTTCACCTTTCGATCCTGTGTGTTTTTTAGTCTTTTATATTTTTTCAAGTCTTTTACTTTTGCTTACTTACCCAGGTACTCAATATACAACTCGTTATGAGAGGCAAAGCGTAATGCATAAGTTATCACGTGGCGAGTTCCTAAAAAGAAACATTAAGATCATATAAGTACTTTACATATATTACAATTACATAAGCAACCAAATCATATACTATATTCATTATTAATAATTATGATAACACAAGAATACACATTTTAGTGTCATAATGTATTTAGTTTCTTTCTTTATTCACACTTACTACATTAATATATATACTTTTAATACATATATCTATATATATATATATATATATATATATATACAATATGCATGTTTAATCTTATTTTATTTTCTATATATTTCATTATTTTGATAAAACACATGTTCTATTTATTTATTGTATTATATACCTATTATTACTATTTTAATTAATATATATATATAGTATATAATATGTATGTAATTTACTATATTTTATTTTTATTTTTATTTTTTGTTTTGACTTCGATGCAATGTACTGATTCAAGCATCTATCGGGCCGGACGATCGCCTATCGTCACAAAGCAAAGCCTTCATAAGATTTTCAGACAGCCCCGGATGGAAGAGCCGGATTCAGACACCCATCCAAATGCGGATTGTCCGTCAGGCAAAACAGCTTTATAAAACCCACTCAAAACACATCAAACTTCATTTCTTTCTCTTCCCTAATCCTTTCTAACTTCTCCTAAGGTTATTCTAGGTTCCTATAACACTAAT
>NW_025317709.1:0-36785 GCF_018873765.1 Telopea speciosissima
CTCACATCTAATAAGAGTTAATTACACTTTTTAGAAAATAACAAACCCAAAAACTACAGAAATGCCCCCAAATAGCCCCAAACGATTTACCCAATCTGGTTTAAACCGAAAATGAACATTTGTCGAAATAGATATCGATTCGAAGGTCACGATCCCCAACATCGCATCCACACGTCTAATAAGAGATAAGGACACTTTTAGAGAATCCCAAACCCAAAAAAGTACAAAAATGCCCCAAAATAACCCCAAACTGACCCACCCAGTCTGGTTTAAACCGAAAATGAACATATGTGGAAATACGTATCGATTCGAAGGTCACGACCCTCAACATCGCATCCACAAGTCTAATAAGAGATAAGGACACTTTTTAGAGAATCCCAAACCCAAAAAAGTACAGAAATGCCCCCAAATAACCCCAAACGACCCACCCAGTCTGGTTTAAACCGAAAATGAACATATGTCGAAATAGGTATCGATTCGAAGGTCACAACCCTCAACATCGCATCCACACGTCTAATAAGAGATAAGGACACTTTTTAGAGAATCCCAAGCCCAAAAAAGTACAGAAATGCCCCCAAATAACCCCAAACGACCCACCGGTCAGGTTTAAACGAAAATGAACATATGTCGAAATAGGTATCGATTCGAAAGTCACGTGCTCGACATCGCATCCACAGATCCAATAAGACACAAGGACACTTTGTAGAAAATACAAAACCCAAAAAGTATAGAAATACCTTCAAATAACCCCGAACGACCCACCCGGGATGGTTTAAACCGAAAATGAACATATGCCAAAATAGTTATTCGATCGAAGGTCACGACGCTCAACAACGAATCTACACATCTAATAAGAGTTATTTACACTTTTTAGAAAATAACAAACCCAAAAACTACGAAATGCCCCCAAATAGCCCCAAACGACTTACCCGGTCTGGTTTAAACCGAAAATGAACATTTGTCGAAATAGATATCGATTCGAAGGTCACGATCCCCAACATCGCATCCACACCTCTAATAAGAGATAAGGACACTTTTAGAGAATCCCAAACCCAAAAAAAGACAAATGCCCCAAAATAACCCCAAACGACCCACCCGATTTAGTTTAACCCAAAAATGAACATATGTGGAAATACGTATCGATTCGAAGGTCACGACCCTCAACATGGCACCCACACATCTAATAAGAGATAAGGACAATTTTTAGAAAATCCCATGTCCAAAAGAGTACAGAAATGCCCCCAAATAACCCCAAACGACCCACCCGGTCTGGTTTAAACCGAAAATGATCATATGTCGATATAGGTATTGATTCGAAGGTCACAACCCTCAACATCGCATCCACATATCTAATAAGAGATAAGGACACTTTTTAGAGAATCCCAAGCCCAAAATATTACGAAATGCCCCCAAAAACCCCAAACGACCCACCTGGTCAGGTTTAAACCAAAAATGAACATATGTCGAAATAGGTATCGATTCGAAAGTCACGACGCTCGACATCGCATCCACAGATCCGATAAGACATTAGGACACTTTGTAGAAAATACAAAACCCAAAAAGTATAGAAATACCTTCAAATAACCCCGAACGACCCACCCAGTCTGGTTTAAACCGAAAATTAACTTATGCCGAAATAGGTATCGATTCAAATGTCACGATCGTCAACATCGCATCCACACGTCAAATAAGAGATAAGGACTTTTTTAGAAAATCCGAAAAGCAAAAAAGTATAGAAATGCCCCCAAATAACTATAAACGACCCACCGGTCCGGTTTGGACCAGAAATAAACATATGTCAAAGTACGTATAAATTCAAGGTCACGACCCACAACATCACATCTACACGTCTAATAAGAGATAAGGACACTTTTTAGAGAATCGCAAACCCAAAAAAATACAAAAATGCACCCAAATAATCCCAAACGACCCACCTGGTCTGGTTTAAACCGAAAATGACATATGTCAAAACAGGTATCGATTTGAACCCTCAACATCGCATCCACACGACTAATAAGAGATAAGGACACTTTTTAGAATGTACAAAACCCAAAAAAGTAAAGAAATGCCCCGAAATAACCCCAAACGACCCACCCGGTCCGATTTAAATCGAAAATGAACATATTTCGAAATAGGTGTCGATTGGAAGGTCACGACCCTCAACATCACATCCACATGTCTCATAAGTGATAAGGACACTTTTTAGAAAATACCAAACCCAAAAAAGTATAGAAATACCCCCAAATAACCCCAAACGACCCACCCAGTCTGGTTTAAATCGAAAATGAACTCGATGCCAAAATAGGTATCGATTTGAAGGTCACGACCCTCAACATCGCATCCACACGTCTAATAAGAGATAAGGAAACTTTTAGGAATCGCAAGCCGAAAAAAGTATAGAAATGCCATGAAATAACCCCAAACAACCAACCCGGTCTGGTTTAAACCGAATATGAACATATGTCGAAATTGGTGTCGATTCGAAGGTATCAACTCTCAACATCGCATCCACACGTCTAATAAGAGATAAGAAAAATTTTCAAAAATCCAAGCCCCAAAAAGTAAGAAATACCCCAAATAACCCAAAACAACCCTCCGGTCGGGTTTAAATCGAAAATGAACATATGTCTACATACGTATCGATTCGAACGTCACGACCAACAACATCCCATCCACACATGTAATAAGAGATAAAGACACATTTTAGAATATACAAAACCCAAAAAAGTACTGAATTGCCCCCAAATAACCTAAAACGACCCACCCGGCCTGGTTTAAACCGAAAATGAACATATGCCAAAATTGGTATCGATTCGAAGGTCACGACCCTAAACATTGCATCCACACGTCTAATAAGAGATAAGGACACTTTTTAGAGAATCACAAACCCAAAAAAGTACAGAAATGCCCCAAAATAACCCCAAACGACCCACCCGGTCTGGTTTAAACCGAAAATGAACATATGTCGAAATAGGTATCGATTCGAAGGTCACGACCCTCAACATCGCATCCAGATGTCTTAAAAGAGATAAGGACACATTTTACAGAATTCCAAACCCAAAAAGCACGAAATGCCCCCAAATAACCCCGAACGACAAACCCGGTCTAGTTTGAACAAAAAATGAACTTATGTTGAAATAGGTATCGATTCGAATGTCACGACCCTCAACATCGCATCCACACATCTAATAAGACATAAGGACACTTTTTAGAAAATCCAAACCCAAAATAATACAGAAATGCCCCTAAATAACCACAAACGACCCACTCGGTTTGGTTTAAACCGAAAATGAACATATGGCGAAATAGGTATCGATTCGAAGGTCACGACCCTCAATATTGTATCCATACATCTAATAAGAGATAAGGACACTTTTTAGAACATATAAAACCCAAAAATACAGAAATGCCCCCAAATAACCCCAAACGACCTACCGAGGTTTAAATCGAAAATGAACTGATGTCAAAATAGGTATCGATTTAAGGTCTCGACCCTCAAAATTGCATCCACACATCTAATAAGAGATAACAACACTTTTGCGCAGATCCAAAACCCTAAAATGTAAAGAAATGCCCCAAATTACCCCAACCACCTGGTCTTGTTTAAACCGAAAATGAACATATGCCGAAATAGGTATTGATTCGAACGTCACGACCCTCAATATCGCATCTACACATCTAATAAGAGATCAGAAAACTTTTTAGGGAATCAATCCAAAAAAAGTACGAAATGCCACGAAATAACCCCAAACGACCAGCCCGGTCTGGTTTAAACCGAAAATGAACATATGTCGAAATAGGTGTCGATTCCAAGGTATCAACTCTCAACATCGCATCAACACATCTAATAAGAGATAAGGACAATTTTCAAAAAATCCCAACCCCAAAAAGTACAGAAATACCCCCAAATAACCCAAAACAACACTCCCGATCGGGTTTAAACCGAAATTGAACATATGTCTAAATACATATCGATTCGAACGTCACGACCATCAACATCCCATCCACACGTGTAATAAGAGATAAAGACACATTTTAGAATATACAAAACCCAAAAAGTGAAATGCCCCCAAATAACCCAAAATAACCACCGTCTGGTTTAAACCGAAAATGATAATATACCAAAATAGGTATCGATTCGAAGGTCACGACCCTCAACATCGCATCCACACGACTAAAAGAGATAAGGACACTTTTTAGAACATATAAAACCCAAAAAAGTACAAAAATGCCCCCAAATAACCCCAAACGACCCACCGGTCCGGTTTAAAAAGAAAATGAACATATGCCAAAATAGGTATTGATTTGAGGGTCAGGACCCTCAACATCACATCCACATGTCTTATAAGTGATAAGGACACTTTTTAGAAAATACCAAACCCAAAAAAGTACAGAAATACCCCCAAATAACCCCAAATGACCTACCCAGTCAGGTTTAAATAAAATGAACTGATCCCGAAATAGGTATCGATTCGAAGGTCACGACCCTCAAAATTGCATCCACACATCTAATAAGAGATAACGACACTTCGAGCAGATCCAAAACCCAAAAAGTATAGAAATGCCCCCGATATCCCCAAACGACCCACCCGTCTGGTTTAAACAAAATATGAGCATATCTTGAAATAAGTATCGATTCGAACGTCACGACCCTCAACATCGCATCCACACGTCTAATAAGATATAAGGATACTTTTTAGGGAATGCAAACCGAAAAAGGTACGAAATGCCACCAAATAACCCCAAACGACCAACCCGGTCCTGGTTTAAACCGAAAATGGACATATGTCGAAATAGGTGTCAATTCGAAGGTATCGACTCGAATATTGCATCCACACGTCTAATAAGAGATAAGGACACTTTTCAAAAATCCCAAGCCCAAAAAAGTACAGAAATGCCCCCAAATAATCCTAAACAACCCACCCGGTCTGGTTTAAATCGAAAATAACATATGTCGAAATAGGTATCGATTCGAATGTCATGACCATCGACATCCCATCCACACGTCTAATAAGAGATAAAGACACATTTTAGAATATAAACAACCCAAAAATGTACTGAAATGCCCTCAAATAACCAAAACGACCCCCGGCCTGGTTCAAACGAAAATGAACATATGCCAAAAGAGGTATCGATTCGAAGGTCAAGACCCTCAACATCGCATCCACACGTCTAATAAGAGATATGGATACTTTTTAGGGAATCGCAAATCTAAAAAAGTATAGAAATGCTCCCAAATAACCCAAAATGACCCACCCGGTCCGGTTTAAACCAAAAATGAACATATGTCAAAATAGGTATCGATTCGAAGGTCAAGACCCTCAACATCGCATCCACACATCTAATAAGAGATAAGGACACTTGCCGAAAATCTCAAGCCCAAAAAAAGTACGAAATGCCCCCAAATAAACCCAAATGACCCACCCGGTCCGGATTAAACCGAAAATGAACATATGTCAAAATACGTATCGATTCAAAGGTCACAACCCTCAACATCGCATCCGGACGTCTAATAAGAGATAAGGACACTTTTTAGAGAATCCAAAAAAAAAAAAAGTACGTAGAAAAGCCCCTAATAACCCCAAATGACCCACCCGGTCTAGATTAAATCGAAAATAAACATATGTCGAAATACGTATCGATTCGAAGATCACGACCCTCAACATCGCATCCGGACATCTAATAAGAGATAATGACACTTTTAGAGAATCCAAAACCCAAAAAAGCACAAAAATGCTCCCAAATAACCCAAAATGACCCACCCGGTCTAGTTTAAACTGAAAATGAACATATGTGGAAATAGGTATCGATTCGACGGTCACGACCCTCAACATCGTATCCACATGTCTAATAAGAGATAAAGACACTTTTCAAAGAATCCCAAACCCAAAAAAGTACAGAAATGCCTCCAAATAACCCCGAATGACACACCAGGTCTGGTTTGAACCAAAAATGAACATATGCTAATATAGGTATCGATTTGAAAGTCACGACCCTCAACATCGCATCCACAAGTATAATAAGACATAAGGACACTTTTTAGAAAATCCCAAACCCCAAAAAGTAAATAAATGCCCCTAAATACCCCAAAACGACCCACTCAGTTAGGTTTAAATCGCAAATGAACATATGTCAAAATAGGTATCGATTCGAAGGTCACGACCCTCAATATCGTATCCACACGTCTAATAAGAGATAAGGACACTTTTTAGAAATACAAAACCCAAAAAATACAGAAATGCCCCCAAATAACCCCAAATGACCCACCCGATCCTGGTTTAAACCAAAATGAACATATGCCAAAATAGGTATTGAGTCGAAGGCCATGACCCTCAACATCGAATCTACACATCTAATAAGAGATAAATACACTTTTTATAAAATACAAAACCCAAAAAACTATAGAAATGCCCCCAAATAACCCCAAACGACTCACCCGGTCTGGTTTAAATCGAAAATGAACATGTGTCAAAATCGATATTGATTCGAAGGTCACGATCCTCAACATCGCATCCTCACGTCTAATAAGAGATAAGGACACTTTTTAGGAAATCCCAAGCCCAAAAAAGTACAGAAATACCCCCACATAACCCCAAACGACCTACCCGTTCTGGTTTAAATCGAAAATGAACATATGCCAAAATAGGTATCGATTCGAAGGTCACGGCCGTCAACAACGCATCGACACGTCTAACAAGTGATAAGGACACTTTTTACAACATACAAAACCCAAAAAAGTACAGAAATGCCCCAAAATAATCCCAAACTACCCACCCAGTCTGGTTTAAACCGAAAATGAACATATGTCGAAATAGGTATCGATTTGAAAGTCATGACACTCAACATCGCATCCACAACTCTAATAAGAGATAAGGACCCATTTTACAATATACAACACCCAAAAAAGTACAGAAATGCCCCCAAATAACCCCAAACGACCAACCTGGTCTGGTTTAAACCGAAAATGAACATATGTTGAAATAGGTATCGATTCGAAGGTCACAACGATCAACATTGCATCCACACATCTAATAAGAGATAAGGACACTTTTAAGAAAATCCCAAGCCCCAAAAAGGTGCAGAAATGCCCCCACATAACCCCAAATGACCCACCCGGTCTGGTTTAAATCGAAAATGAACATATATCAAAATTGGCATCGAGTTGAAGGTCTAGACCCTCAACATTGCATCCACACGTCTAATTAGAGATTAGGACACTTTTTAGAAAATGCCAAACCCAAAAAAGTACAGAAATGCAGCTTAATAACCCCAACAGCCCACCCGGTCTAGTTTAAACCGAAAATGAACTTATGCCAAAATAGGTATCGATTCGAAGGTCACAACCCTCAACATCGCATCCACACGTCTAATAAGAGATAAGGACACTTTTTAGAAATTCCTAAACCTAAAAAAGTACAGAAATACCCCAAAATAAGCCCAAATGACCCACCCTATCTGGTTCGGACCGAAAATGAACATATGTTGAAACACCTATTGTTTCGAAGGTCACGACCCTCAACATCGCATCCACACGTATGATAAGAGATACGGACACTAACGAAGTGGAAGTGGAACTCTACCCATAAAGGCTGTCAAATTTGGTTAAGAGTTGGCTAACTAAATTGGTATCCCTAAATCCAGACCACTTTTATTAGATGAGTCAGTCTAATGAGCCAGTCCTATCAATTAAAATATGCTATGGATCTAGGTCTTTTCTTGAGTCACGGGAATTGGAGTTTTGTATTCATTATCTACTCCATTTCCCTGCCCGATACCAAACCCAAAAAAGTACAAAAATACCCCCAAATAATCCCAAACGACCCAGCTTGTCTGGCCTAAATCAAAAATGAACATATGTCGAAATAGGTATCCATTCGAAGGACACGACCCTCAACATCGCATCCGACCATCGAATTAGAGATAAGGACACTTTTTAGAAAATCTCAAACCCAAAAAAGTATAGAAATGCCCCCAAATAACCCCAAACGATCCACCCGTTCTGGTTTAAACCGAAAATGAATATATGCCAAAATAGGTATCGATTCGAAGGTCACGATCCTCAACATCGCATCCACCCGTCTAATAAGAGATAAGGACACTTTTTACAAAATAGCAAACCCAAAAAAGTAAAGAAATGCCCTCAAATAACCCCAAACGATCCACCCGGTCTGGTTTAAACCGAAAATGAACTTATGCCAAAATAGGCATCGATTCGAAGGCCACGACCCACAACATTGCATCCACACATCTAATAAGAAATAAGGACACTTTTTGGAAAATACAAAACCCAAAAAAGTACAGAAATGCCCCTAAATAACCCCAAACGACCCACCTGGTCTAGTTTAAACAAAAAATGAACATATATCGAGATAGGTATGGATTCGAAGATCACGACCCTCAAAATTGCATCCACACGTATAATAAGAGATAAGGACACCTTTTAGACAATACCAAACCCAAAAAAGTACAAAAATGCCCCCAAATAACCCCAACGACCCACCCGTTCTGATTTAAACCGAAAAGGAACATATGCCAAAATAGGTATCGATTCGAAGGTCACAACCCTCAACATCGCATCCACACGTCTAATAAGAGATAAGGACACTTTTTAGAAAATACATAACCCTAAAAAGTATAGAAATTTCCCCAAATAACCCCAATCGACCCACGCGGTCTGATTTAAACCGAAAATGAACAAATGTCGAAATAGGTATCGATTCGAAGGTCACGACCCTCAATATCGCATCCACACGTCTAATAAGAGATAAGAAAACTTTTAGAGATTCCCAAACCCAAAAAAGTATAGAAATGCCCCCAAATAACCCCAACTGTCCCACCCGGTCAGATTCAAACCGAAAAGGAACATATGCCGAAATAGGTATAGATTCGAAGGTCACAACCCTCAACATCGCATCCACACGTCTAATAAGAGATAAGGACACTTTTTAGAAAACACCAAACCCTAAAAAGTACAGAAATGTCCCCAAATAACCCCAAACGACCCACCCGTTCCGATTTAAACCAAAAATTAACATATGTCGAAATAGGTATCGATTCAATGATCACGACCCTCAACATCGCATCCACAAGTCTAATAAGAGATAAGGACACTTTTTAGAGAATCCCAAACCCAAAAAAGTACAGAAATGCCCCAAAATAACCACAAACAACCCACCCGGTCTGGTTTAAATCGAAAATGAACCTATGCCAAAATAGGTATCAATTCAAAGGTCACGACCCTCAACATCACATCCAGACGTCTAATAATAGATATGGATACTTTTTAGAAAATACCAAACCCAAAAAAGTACAGAAATGCCCCTAAATAACTCCAAACGACCCACCCGGTCTGGTTTAAATCGAAAATGAACATATGTCCAAATAGGTATCGATTCGAAGGTCACGACCCTCAACATCGCACCCAAACGTCTAATAAGAGATAAGGACACTTTTTAGAAATTTCGAACCCATAAAACTACAAAAATACCCCAAAATAACCCCAAACGACCTACCAGGTCTGATTTAAATCGAAAATGAACATATGTCGAAATAGGTATCGATTCGAAGGTCACGATCCTCAACATCGCATCCACACGTCCAATTAGAGATAAGGACACATTTTGGAAAATTCCAAGCCCAAAAAAGTACAGAAATGCCCCCAAATAACCCAAAACGACCTACCCAGTCTAGTTTAAACCAAAAATTAACATATGCCAAAATAGCTATCGATTTGAAGGCCACAACCCTCAACATCGCATCCATACGTCTAATAAGAGATAAGGACACTTTTTAGAAAATACCGAACCCATAAAAGTATAAAAATACCCCTAAATAACCCCAAACTACCCACCCGGTCTGGTTTAAACCGAAAATGAAAATATGTCAAAATAGGTATCAATTTGAAGGTCACGACCCTCAACATTCCATCCACACATCTAACAAGAGATAAGGACACTTTTTAGAAAATACCAAACCCAAAAAAGTACAGAAATGCCCCCAAATAACCCCAAACAACCCACCCGATCTGGTTTAAACCGAAAATGAACATATGTCGAAATAGGTATCGATTCGAAGGTCACGACCCACAACATTGCATCCACACGTTTATTAAGAGATAAGGACACTTTTTAGAAAATACAGAATCCAAAAAAGTACTGAAATGCCCCCAAATAACCCCAAACGATCCACCCGGTCTGGTTTAAACCGAAAATGAACATATGCCGAAATAAGTATGGATTCGAAGGTCACGGCCCTCAACATCGCATCCACACATCTAATAAGAGATAAGGACACTTTTTGGAAAATGCCAAACCCAAAAAAGTACAGAAATGCACCCAAATAACCCCAACGACCCACCCGTTCAAGTTTAAACCGAAAAGGAACATATGCCGAAATAGGTATCGATTCGAAGGTCACGACCCTCAACATCGCATCCACCTGTCTAATATGAGATACGGACACTTTTTAGAAAACACCAAACATTAAAAAGTTAAGAAATTATCCCAAATAACCCCAAACGACCCACTCGGTCTAGTTTAAACTGAAAATGAAC
Organism: Telopea speciosissima; assembly: GCF_018873765.1. NCBI lineage: Eukaryota > Viridiplantae > Streptophyta > Magnoliopsida > Proteales > Proteaceae > Telopea > Telopea speciosissima. The sequence goes on from NW_025317709.1 coordinate 10,553, forward strand.
TTAAGCCGAAATAAGTATCGATTCGAAGGTCACGGCCCTCAACATCGCATCCACACATCTAATAAGAGATAAGGACACTTTTTGAAAAATGTCAAACCTAAAAAAGTACAGAAATGTACCCAAATAACCCCAAGACCCACCCGTTCAAGTTTAAACCGAAAAGGAACATATGTCGAAATAGGTATCGATTCGAAGGTCACGACCCTCAACATCGCATCCACCTGTCTAATATCAGATACGGACACTTTTTAGAAAACACCAAATATTAAAAAGTTAATAATTTATCCCAATAACCCTAAACGACCCACCCGGTCTTGTTTAAACCGAAAATGAACTTATGCCGAAATAAGTATCGATTCGAAGGTCACGACCCTCAACATTGCATCGACACGTCTAACAAGAGATAAGGACACTTTGTAGAGATTCTCAAACCCAAAAAAAGTATAGAAATGCCCCCAAATAACCTCAAACAATTCACCCGGTCTGGTTTAAACTGAAAATGAACATATGCCAAAATAGGTATCGATTCGAAGGTCACAACCCATAACACCGCATCCACACATCTAACAAGAAATAGGGACACTTTTTAGAAAATACCAAACCCAAAAAAGTACAGAAATGCCCCCAAATAACCCCAAACGACCGACCCGGCCTGGTTCCTACCAGAAATGAACATATGTCAAAATACGTATCGATTCGAAGGTCACAACCCTCAACATCGCATCCACATGTCTAACAAGAGATAGGGACACTTTTTAGAAAATCCCAAGACCAAAAAAGTACAGAAATTCCTCCAAATAACCCCAAACGACCCACCCGGTGTGGTTTAAATTGAAAACGAACATATGCTGAAATAGGTATCGATTCGAAGGTTAGGACCAGATAAGGACACATTTTAGAAAATACAAAACCTAAAGAAGTACCGAAATGCCCCCTAATAACCCCAAACGACCCACCCGATCTAGTTTAAACCAAAAATGAACATATGCCAAAATTTGTTTCAATTCGAAGGTCACGACCCTCAACATTGCATCCACACGTCTAATAAGAGATAGGGACACTTTTTAGAAAATACCAATCCCAAAAAAGCACAGAAATGCCCCAAATAACCCCAAACGACCCACCCGATCTGGTTTGGACCAGAAATGAACATATGTCGAAATACATATTGATTCGAAGGTCACGACCCTCAACATCGCATCCACACGTCTAATAAGAGATAGGGACACTTTTTAGAAAATCCCAACCCCAAAAAAGTACAGAAATTCCTCCAAATAACCCCAAACGACCCACCCGGTCTGGTTTAAATGAAAAACGAACAAATGCCGAAATAGGTATGGATTCGAAGGTAACAACCCTCAACATCACATCCATACGTCTAATAAGAGATAAGGACACTTTTTAGAAAATACCAAACCAATAAAAGTACAGAAATACCCCCAAATAACACCAAATGACCCACCTGGTCTGGTTTAAACCGAAAGGAACATACGCCGAAATAGGTATCGATTCGAAGGTCACGACCCTCAACATCGCATCCACACGTCTAATTATAGATAATGACACATTTTAGAAAATCATAAACCCAAAAAAGTACAGAAACACCCCCAAATAACCCCAAACGACCCACCCGGTCTGGTTTAAACCAAAAATGAACATATACTGAAATAGGTATCGATTCGAAGGTCAAAACCCTCAACATCGCATCCACACGTCTAATAAGAGATAAGGACACTTTTTGGAAAATGCCAAACCCAAAAAAGTACAGAAAAGCACCCAATTAACCCCAACGACCCACCCGTTCTGATTTAAACCGAAAAGTAACATATGCCGAAATAGGTATCGATTCGAAGGTCACGACTCTCAACATCGCATCCACCTATCAAATATGAGATACGAACACTTTTTAGAAAACACCAAACCCTAAAAAGTTAAGAAATTTCCCCAAATAACTCCAAATGACCCACCCGGTCTGGTTTAAACCAAAAATGAATTTATGCCGAAATAAGAATCGATCCGAAGGTCACAACCCTCAACATCGCATCGGCACGTCTAATAAGAGATAAGGACACTTTTTAGAGATTCTCAAACCCAAAAAAGTACAGAAATGCCCCCTAATAACCCCAAACGGTCAACCCGGCTTGGTTCGGACCAGAAATGAACATATGTCAAAATACGTATCGATTCAAAGGTCACAACCCTAAACATCGCATCCACACATCTAATAAGTGATAGGGACACTTTTTAGAAAATCCCAAGCCCAAAACAGTACAGAAATTCCTCCAAATAACCCTAAACGACCCACCCGGTGTGGTTTAAACTGAAAATGAATATATGCTGAAATTGGTATCGATTCGAAGGTTAGGACCCTCAACATTGCATCCCCACGTCTAATAAGAGATAAGGACACATTTTAGAAGATACAAAACCCAAAAAAGTACCGAAATGCCCCCTAATAACCCCAAACGACCCACCCGGTCTAGTTTAGACAAAAAATGAAAATATGCCGAAATAGGTATCGATTAGAAGGTCACGACCCTCAACATTGCATCCACACGTCTAATAGGAGTAAAGGACACTTTTTGGAAAAGGCCAAACCCAAAAAAGTACAGAAATGCACCCAAATAACCCCAATGACCCACTCATTTTGGTTTAAACCGAAAATGAACATATGTCAAAATAGGTATCGATTCGAAGGTCAAGACCCTCAACATCGCATCCGCATGCCTAATAAGAGATAAGGACACTTTTTAGAGATTCCCAAAGCCAAAAAAGTACAGAAATGCCCTAAAATAACCCTAAACAACTGACTCGGTTAGGTTTAAACCGAAAATGAACATATGCCGAAATAGGTAACGATTCGAAGGTCACGACCCTCAACATCGCACCCACACATCTAATAAGAGATAAGGACATTTTTAGAAAATACAAAACCCAAAAAAGCACAGAAATGCCCCAAATAACCCCAAACGACCCATCCGATCTGGTTCAGACCAGAATGAACATATGTCTAAATACGTATCGATTCGAAGGTCGTGACCCTCAACATTGCATCCACACGTCTAATAAGAGATAGGGACACTTTTTAGAAAATCCCAAGCCCAAAAAGGTACAGAAATTTCTCCAAATAACCCCAAACGACCCATCCGATCTGGTTTAAATAAAAAACGAACATATGCCGAAATAGGTATCGATTCGAAAGTAACGACCCTCAACATCGTATCCATACGTCTAATAAGAGATAAGTACACTTTGTAGAAAATACCAAACCCAAAAAAGTACAGAAATACCCCCAAATAACCCCAAACGACCCACCCGGTCTGGTTTAAACCGAAAATGAACATATGCCAAAATAGGTATTTATTTGAAGGTCAAGACCCTCAACATCGCATCCACACATCTAATATGAGATATGAACAATTTTTAGAAAATACAAAAAGAAAAAGTACAGAAATGCCCCAAAAAATCGTAACTACCCAATCGTTTAAGCCAAATATGAACATATATCGAAATAGGTATCGATTCGAAGGTCACGACCCTCAACATTGCATCAGCACATCTAGTAAGTGAAAAGGACACTTTTTTGAAAATACAAAAAAAAAAAAGTACAGAAATGCTCCCAAATAACCCCAAACGACCCACTCGGTTTGGTTTAAACCAAAATTGAACATATGCTAAAATATGTATGGATATGAAGGTAGCGACCCTCAACATCGCATCCATATGTCTAATAAGGGATAAGGACACTTTTTAGAAAATACCAAACCTATTAAAGTACAGAAATACCCCCAAATAACCCCAAACGACTAACCTGGTCTGGTTTAAACCAAAAATTAACATATGTCAAAATTGGCATCCAGTCGAAGGTCTAGACCCTCAACATTGCATCCACACGTCTAATTAGAGATTAGGACACTTTTTAGAAAATGCCAAACCCAAAAAATTACAGAAATGCACCTAAATAACCCCAACATCCCACCCGGTCTAGTTTAAATCGAAAATGAACTTATGCCAAAATAGGTATCGATTCGAAGGTCACGACCCTAAACATCGCATCCACACGTCTAACAAGTGATACGGACACTTTTTAGAAAATACCATACCCTTAAAAGTACAGAAATACCCCCAAATAACCCCAAACGACCCCCCAGTCTGGTTCAAACCGAAAATGAAAATATACCGAAATAGTAATCGATTCGAAGGTCACGACCCTCAACATTGTATCCACACATCTAATAAGAGATAAGGACACTTTTTAGAAAATACAAAACTTGAAAAAGTACAAAAATGCCCCCAAATAACCCCAAACGACCCACCCGTCCTGGTTTAAACCGAAAATGAATATATGCCAAAATAGGTATCGATTCATAGGTCACGACCCTCAACATCGCATCCACACGTCTAATTAGAGATACGAACACTTTTTAGAAAATCCCATGCCCAAAAAAGTACAAAAATACCCCCAATTAACCCCAAAAGAGCCACCCGGTCTAGTTTAAACTGAAAATGAACATATGCCAAAATAAGTATCGATTCGAAGGTCACGACCCTCAACATCGCATCTATACGTCTAATAAGAGATAATGACACTTTTTAGAAAATACCAAACCCATACAAGTATAGAAATATCCCCTAATAACCCCAAACGACCCAACCAGTCTGGTTTAAATCGAAAATGATCATATGTCGAAATAGGTATCGATCCAAAGGTCACGACCTCAACATCGCATCCACACGTCTAATTAGAGATAAGGACACATTTTAGAAAATCCCAAACCCAAAAAAGTACAGAAATGGTCCCAAATAACCCCAAACGACCCACCCAGTCTAGTTTAAAATGAAAATGAACTTATGTCGAAATAGGTATCGATTCGATGGTTACGACCCTCAACATAGCATCAGCACATCTAAAAAAGGTAAGGACACATTTTAGAAAATTCCAAACCCATAAAAGTATAGAAATACCCCCAAATAATCCCAAATGACACACCCGGTCTGGTTTAAACCGAAAAATGAACATATGTCGAAATAGGTATCGATTCGAAGGTCACGACCCTCAACATTGCATCCACACGTCTAATTATAGATAAGGACACTTTTTCGAAAATCATAAACCCAAAAATGTACAGAAATGCCCCCAAATAACCCCAAACGACCCACTCGGTCTGGTTTAAACCGAAAATGAACATATGCCAAAATAGGTATCGATTCAAAGGTCACGACCCTCAACATCGCATCCACACGTCTAATAAGAGATAAGGACACTTTTTGGAAAATGCCAAACCCAAAAAAGTACAGAAATGCACCCAAATAACCCCAACGACCCACCCGTTCTGGTTTAAACCGAAAAGGAACATATGCTAAAATAGGTATCGGTTCGAAGGTCACGACTCTCAACATGGCATCCACCTATCTAATACGAGATACAGACACTTTTTAGAAAACACCAAACCCTAAAAAGTTAAGAAATTTCCCCAAATAACCCCAAATGACCCACCCGGTCTGGTTTAAACTGAAAATGAACTTATGCCAAATAAGTATCGATTCGAAGGTCACGACCCTCAACATCGCATCGACACATCTAATAAGAGATACGGACACTTTTTAGAGATTCTCAAACCCAAAAAAGTACAGAAATGCCCCCAAATAACCCCAAACAACTCACCCGGTCTGGTTTAAACCGAAAATGAACATATGTCAAAATAGGTATCGATTCGAAGGTCACGACCCACAACATCGCATCCACACGTCCAATAAGAAATAGGGACACTTTTTAGAAAAAACCAATCCCAAAAAAGTACAGAAATGCCCCCAAATAACCCCAAGCGATCAAACCGGCCTGGTTCGGACCAGAAATGAACATATGTCAAAATACGTATCGATTCGAAGGTCACAACCCTAAACATCGCATCCACACGTCTAATAAGAGATAGGGACACTTTTTAGAAAATCCCAAGCCAAAAAAAGTACAGAAATTCCTCCAAATAACCCTAAACGACCCACCCGGTGTGATTTAAACTAAAAATGAACATATGCTGAAATAGGCATCGATTCGATGGTTAGGACCCTCAACATTGCATCCACACGTCTAATAAGAGATAACGACACATTGTAGAGGATACAAAAAACAAAAAAGGTACCGAAATGCCCCCTAATAACCCCAAGCGACCCACCCGATCTAATTTAGACCAAAACTGAACATATGCCGAAATAGGTATCAATTAGAAGGTCACGAACCTCAACATTGCATCCACATGTCTAATAAGAGTAAAGGACACTTTTTGGAAAAGGCCAAACCCAAAAAAGTACAGAAATGCACCCAAATAACCCCAATGACCCACCCATTCTGGTTTAAACCGAAAATGAACATGTGTCGAAATAGGTATCGATTCGAAGGTCAAGACCCTCAACATCGCATCCGCACGCCTAATAAGAGATAAGGACACTTTTTAAAGATTCCCAAAGCCAAAAAAGTACAGAAATGCCCTAAAATAACCCTAAACAACTCACCCGGTCTGGTTTAAATCGAAAATGAACATATGCCGAAATAGGTATCGATTCGAAGGTCACGACCCTCAACATCGCATCCACACATCTAATAAGAGATAGGGACACTTTTTAGAAAATACAAAACCCAAAAATGCACAGAAATGCCCCAAATAACCCCAAACGACCCACCCGATCTGGTTCGGACCAGAATGAACATATGTCTAAATACTTATCGATTCGAAGGTCACGACCCTAAACATTGCATCCACACGTCTAATAAGAGATAGGGACACTTTTTAGAAAATCCCAAGCCCAAAAAGGTACAGAAATTTCTCCAAATAACCCCAAACGACCCACCCGGTCTGGTTTAAAAAAAAATGAACATATGCCAAAATAGGTATCGATTCGAAGGTAACGACCCTCAACATCGTATCCATACGTCTAATAAGAGATAAGGACACTTTGTAGAAAATACCAAACCCAAAAAAGTACCGAAATACCCCCAAATAACCCCAAACGACCCACCCGGTCTGGTTTAAACCGAAAATGAACATATGCCGAAATAGGTATTTACTTGAAGGTCACGACCCTCAACATCGCATCCACACATCTAATATGAGATATGAACAATTTTTAGAAAATACAAAAAGAAAAAAGTACAGAAATGCCCCCAAAAAAATCGCAACTACCCACCCATTCTGGTTTAAACTGAATATGAACATATGTCGAAATAGGTATCGATTCGAAGGTCACGACCCTCAACATTGCATCAGCACATCTAATAAGTGAAAATGACACTTTTTGGAAGATACAAAAAAGAAAAAAGTACAGAAATGCACCCAAATAACCCCAAACGACCCACCCAGTCTGGTTTAAACCAAAATTGAACATTTGCTGAAATAGGTATGGATACGAAGGTAGTGACCCTCAACATCGCATCCATTCGTCTAATAAGGGATAAGAAAACTTTTTAGAAAATACCAAACCTATTAAAGTACAGAAATACCCCCAAATAACCACAAACGACCAACCTGGTCTGGTTTAAACCAAAAATTAACATATGTCGAAATTGGCATCGAGTCGAAGGTCTAGACCCTTAACATTGCATCCACACGTCTAATTAGAGATTAGGACACTTTTTAGAAAATGCCAAACCCATAAAAGTACAGAAATGCACCTAAATAACCCCAACAGCCCACCCAGTCTTGTTTAAACCGAAAATGAACTTATGCCAAAATAGGTATCGATTCGAAGGTCACGACTCTGAACATCGCATCCACATGTCTAACAAGTGATAAGGACACTTTTTAGAAAATACCAAACCCATAAAAGTACAAAAATACCCCGAAATAACCCCAAACGACCCCCTAGTCTAGTTTAAACCGAAAATGAATATATACCGAAATAGGAATCGATTCGAAGGTCACGACCCTCAACATTGTATCCACACATCTAATAAGAGATAAGGACACTTTTTAGAAAATACAAAACCTGAAAAAGTACAGAAATACCCCCAAATAACCCCAAACGACCCCCCAGTCTGGTTTAAATCGAAAATGAATATATACCGAAATAGGAATCGATTCGAAGGTCACGACCCTCAACATTGCATCCACACATCTAATAAGGGATAAGGACACTTTTTAGAAAATACAAAACCTGAAAAAGTACAGAAATGCCCCCAAATAACCCCAAACGACCCACCCGTCCTGGTTTAAACCGAAAATGAATATATGCCAAAATAGGTATCGATTCATAGGTCACGACCCTCAACATCGCATCCACACGTCTAATTAGAGATACGAACACTTTTTAGAAAATCCCATGCCCAAAAAAGTACAAAAATGCCCCCGATTAACCCCAAAAGATCCACCCGGTCTGGTTTAAACAAAAAATGAACATATGCCAAAATAAGTATCGATTCGAAGGTCACGACCCTCAACATCATCGCATCCATACGTCTAATAAGTGATAATGACACTTTTTAGAAAATACCAAACCCATACAAGTATAGAAATACCCCCAAATAACCCCAAACGACCCACCCAGTCTGGTTTAAACCAAAAATGAACATATGTCGAAATAGGTATCAATTCAAAGGTCACGACCTCAACATCGCATCTACACGTCTAATTAGAGATAAAACACATTTTAGAAAATCCCAAACCCAAAAAAGTACAGAAATGGTCCCAAATTACCCCAAACGACCCACCCAGTCTAGTTTAAATCGAAAATGAACTTATGTCGAAATAGGTATCGATTCGTAGGTCACGACCCTCAACATCGCATCCACACGTCTAATTAGAGATAAGGACAATTTTTAGAAAATCCCAAACCCAAAAAAGTACAAAAATACCCCAAAATAACCCCAAATGACCCACCCGTCCGGGCTTAAACCGAAAATGAATATATGCCGAAATGGGTATCGATCCGAAGCTCACGACCCTCAACATCGCATCCACACATCTAATAAGAGATAAGGACACTTTTTAGAACATAGCAAACCCAAAAAACCACAGAAATGCCCCCAAATAGGCTAAAACGACCCACCCAGTCTGGTTTAAACCAAAAATAAACATATATCGACCTAGGTATCAATTCGAAGGTCACGACCCTCAACATTGCATCCGCATGTCTACTAAGAGATAAGGACATTTTTTAAAAAATACAAAAATAAAAAACGTACAGAAATGCCCCCAAATAACCCCAAACGACCCACCTAGTCTGGTTTAAACAAAAAATGAACATATATCGAGATAGGTATGGATTCAAAGATCACGATCCTCAAAATCGCATCCACACGTATAATAAGAGATAAGGACACCTTTTAGACAATACCAAACCCAAAAAAGTACAAAAATGCCCCCAAATAACCCCAACGACCCAGCCGTTCTGATTTAAATCGAAAAAAAACATATGCCAAAATAGGTATCGATTCAAAGGTCACAACCCTCAACATCACATCCACACGTCTAATAAGAGATAAGGACACTTTTTAGAAAATACATAACCCTAAAAAGTATAGAAATTTCCCCAAATAACCCCAATCGACCCACGCGGTCTGGTTTAAATCGAAAATGAACAAATGTCGAAATAGGTATCGGTTCGAAGGTCACGACCCTCAACATCGCATCCACACGTCTAATAAGAGATAAGAAAACTTTTAGAGATTCCCAAACCCAAAAAGGTATAGAAATGCCGCCAAATAACCCCAACTGTCCCACCCGGTCAGATTCAAACCGAAAAGGAACATATGCCGAAATAGGTATAGATTCGAAGGTCACAACCCTCAACATCGCATCCATACGTCTAATAAGAGATAAGGACACTTTTTAGAGAATCCCAAACCCAAAAAAGTACAGAAATGCCCCAAAATAACCACAAACGATCCCCCCGGTCTGGTTTAAACCGAAAATGAACCTATGCCAAAATAGGTATCAATTCAAAGGTCACGACCCTCAACATCGCATCCAGACGTCTAATAATAGATATGGATACTTTTTAGAAAATACCAAACCCAAAAAAGTACAGAAATGCCCCTAATTAACTCCAAACGACCCACCCGGTCTGGTTTAAACCAAAAATGAACATATGTCCAAATAGGTATCGATTCGAAGGTCACGACCCTCAACATCGCACCCAAACGTCTAATAAGAGATAAGGACACTTTTTAGAAACTTCGAACCCATAAAACTACAAAAATACCCCAAAATAACCCCAAACGACCTACCAGGTCTGATTTAAATCGAAAACGAACATATGTCGAAATAGGTATCGATTCGAAGGTCACGATCCTCAACATCGCATCCACACGTCCAATTAGAGATAAGGACACATTTTGGAAAATTCCAAGCCCAAAAAAGTACAGAAATGCCCCAAGTAACCCAAAACGACCCACCCAGTCTAGTTTAAACAAAAAATTAACATATGCCAAAATAGGTATCGATTTGAAGGCCACAACCCTCAACATCGCATCCATACGTCTAATAAGAGATAAGGACACTTTTTAGAAAATACCAAACCCATAAAAGTATAAAAATACCCCTAAATAACCCCAAACTACCCACCCGGTCTGGTTTAAACCGAAAATGAAAATATGTCAAAATAGGTATCAATTTGAAGGTCACGACCCTCAACATTCCATCCATACATCTAACAAGAGATAAGGACACATTTTAGAAAAAACGAAACCCAAAAAAGTGCAGAAATGCCCCCAAATAAACCAAAACAACCCACCCGATCTGGTTTAAACAGAAAATGAACATATGTCAAAATAGGTATCGATTCGAAGGTCACGACCCTCAACATTGCATCCACACGTTTATTAAGAGATAAGGAAACTTTTTAGAAAATACAGAACCCAAAAAAGTACCGAAATGCCCCCAAATAACCCCAAATGATCCACCCGGTCTGGTTTAAACCAAAAATGAACATATGCCGAAATAAGTATGGATTCGAAGGTCATGGCCCTCAACATCGCATCCGCACGTCTATTAGAGATAAGGACACTTTTTGGAAAATGCCAAACCCAAAAAAGTACAAAAATGCACCCAAATAACCCCAACGATCCACCCGTTCAAGTTTAAACCGAAAAGGAACATATGCCGAAATAGGTATCGATTCGAAGGTCACGACCCTCAACATCGCATCCACCTGTCTAATATGAGATACGGACACTTTTTAGAAAACACCAAACATTAAAAAGTTAAGAAATTATCCCAAATAGCCCCAAACGACCCACTCGGTCTAGTTTAAACCGAAAATGAACTTATGCCGAAATAAGTATCGATTCGAAGGTCACGGCCCTCAACATCGCATCCACACGTCTAATAAGAGCTAAGGACACTTTTTGGAAAATGCCAAACCCAAAAAAGTATAGAAATGCACCCAAATAACCCCAAGACCCACCTGTTCAAGTTTAAACCGAAAAGGAACATATGTCGAAATAGCTATTGATTCGAAGGTCACGACCCTCAACATCGCATCCACCTGTCTAATATCAGATACGGACACTTTTTAGAAAACACCAAAAATTAAAAAGTTAAGAATTTATCCCGAATAACCCCAAACGACCCGCCCGGTCTGGTTTAAACCAAAAATTAACTTATGCCGAAATAAGTATCGATTCGAAGGTCACGACCCTCAACATCGCATCGACACGTCTAATAAGAGATAAGGACACTTTGTAGAGATTCTCAAACCTTAAAAAAGTATAGAAATGCCCCCAAATAACCTCAAACAACTCACCCGGTCTGGTTTAAACTGAAAATGAACATATGCCAAAATAGGTATCGATACGAAGGTCAGAACCCACAACACCGCATCCACACGTCTAATAAGAAATAGGGACACTTTTTAGAAAATACCAAACCCAAAAAAGTACAGAAATGCCCCCAAATAACCCCAAACGACCGACCCGGCCTGATTCCTACCAGAAATGAACATATGTCGAAATACGTATCGATTCGAAGGTCACAACCCTCAACATCGCATCCACATGTCTAATAAGAGATAGGGACACTTTTTAGAAAACCCCAAGCCCAAAAAAATACAGAAATTCCTCCAAATAACCCCAAACGACCCACCCGATGTGGTTTAAATTGAAAGCGAACATATGCTGAAGTAGGTATCGATTCGATATCGAAATAGGTATCGATTCGAAGGTCACGACCCTCAACATTGCATCAGCACATCTAATAAGTGAAAAGGACACTTTTTGGAAAATACAAAAAAGAAAAAAGTACAGAAATGCTCCCAAATAACCCCAAACGACCCACTCGATCTGGTTTAAACATAAATTGAACATTTGCTAAAATAGGTATGGATATGAAGGTAGCGACCCTCAACATCACATCCATACGTCTAATAAGGGATAAGGACACTTTTTAGAAAATACCAAACCTATTAAAGTACAGAAATACCCCCAAATAACCCCAAACGACCAACCTGGTTTGGTTTAAACCAAAAATTAACATATGTCGAAATTGGCATCGAGTCGAAGGTCTAGACCCTCAACATTGCATCCACACGTCTAATTAGAGATTAGGACACTTTTTAGAAAATGCCAAACCCAAAAAAGTACAGAAATGCACCTAAATAACCCCAACAGCCCACCCGGTCTAGTTTAAACCGAAAATGAACTTATGCCAAAATAGGTATCGATTCGAAGGTCACGACCCTGAACATCGTATCCACATGTCTAACAAGTGATAAGGACACTTTTTAGAAAATACCAAACCTATTAAAGTATAGAAATACCCCCAAATAACCCCAAACGACCAACCTGGTCTGGTTTAAACAAAAAATTAACATATGTCGAAATTGGCATCGAGTCGAAAGTCTAGACCCTCAACATTGCATCCACACGTCTAATTAGAGATTAGGACACTTTTTAGAAAATGCCAAACCCAAAAAAGTACAGAAATGCACCTAAATAACCCCAACAGCTCACACGGTCTAGTTTAAACCGAAAATGAACTTATGCCAAAATAGGTATCGATTCGAAGGTCACGACCCTGAACATCGCATCCACACGTCTAACAAGTGATAAGGACACTTTTTAGAAAATACCAAACCCTTAAAAGTATAGAAATACCCCCAAATAACCCCAAACGACCCCCCAGTCTGGTTCAAATCGAAAATGAAAATATACCAAAATAGTAATCGATTCGAAGGTCACGACCCTCAACATTGTATCCACACATCTAATAAGAGATAAGGACACTTTTTAGAAAATACAAAACTTGAAAAAGTACAGAAATGCCCCCAAATAACCCAAAACTACCCACCCGTCCTGGTTTAAATCGAAAATGAATATATGCCAAAATAGGTATCGATTCATAGGTCACGACCCTCAACATTGCATCCACACGTCTAATTAGAGATACGAACACTTTTTAGAAAATCCCATGCCCAAAAAAGTACAAAAATACCCCCAATTAACCCCAAAAGACCCACCCGGTCTGCTTTAAACTGAAAATGAACATATGCCAAAATAAGTATCGATTCGAAGGTCACGACCCTCAACATCGCATCTATACGTCTAATAAGAGATAATGACACTTTTTAGAAAATACCAAACCCATACAAGTATAGAAATATCCCCCAATAACCCCAAACGACCCAACCAGTCTGGTTTAAATCGAAAATGAACATATGTCAAAATAGGTATCGATTCAAAGGTCACGACCTCAACATCGCATCCAAACGTCTAATTAGAGATAAGGACACATTTTAGAAAATCCCAAACCCAAAAAAGTACAGAAATGGTCCCAAATAACCCCAAACGACCCACCCAGTCTAGTTTAAACTGAAAATGAACTTATGTCGAAATAGGTATCGATTCGATGGTTACGACCCTCAACATAGCATCAGCACATCTAAAAAAGATAAGGACACATTTTAGAAAATTCCAAACCCATAAAAGTATAGAAATACCCCCAAATAATCCCAAATGACACACCCGGTCTGGTTTAAACCGAAAATGAACATATGTCGAAATAGGTATCGATTCGAAGGTCACGACCCTCAACATCGCATCCACACGTCTAATTATAGATAAGGACACTTTTTCGAAAATCATAAACCCAATAAAGTACAAAAATGCCCCCAAATAACCCCAAAGACCCACTCGGTCTGGTTTAAACCGAAAATGAACATATGCCAAAATAGGTATCGATTCGAAGGTCACGACCCTCAACATCGCATCCACACGTCTAATAAGAGATAAGGACACTTTTTGGAAAATGCCAAATCCAAAAAAGTACAAAAATGCACCCAAATAACCCCAACGACCCACCCGTTCTGGTTTAAACCGAAAAGGAACATATGCTGAAATAGGTATCGATTCGAAGGTCACGACTCTCAACATCGCATCCACCTCTCTAATACGAGATACAGACACTTTTTAGAAAACACCAAACCCTAAAAAGTAAAGAAATTTTCCCAAATAACCCCAAATGACCCACCCGGTCTGGTTTAAACCGAAAATGAACTTATGCCGAAATAAGTATCGATTAAAAGGTCACGACCCTCAACATCGCATCGACACATCTAATAAGAGATAAGGACACTTTTTAGAGATTCTCAAACCCAAAATAGTACAGAAATGCCCCCAAATAACCCCAAACAACTCACCCGGTCTGGTTTAAACCGAAAATGAACATATGCCGAAATAGGTATCGATTCGAAGGTCACGACCCACAACATCACATCCACACGTCTAATAAGAAATAGGGACACTTTTTAGAAAAAACCAATCCCAAAAAAGTACAGAAATGCCCCCAAATAACCCGAAACGATCGGACCAGAAATAAACATATGTCGAAATACGTATCGATTCGAAGGTCACAACCCTAAACATCGCATCCACACATCTAATAAGAGATAGGGACACTTTTTAGAAAATCCCAAGCCCAAAAAAGTACAAAAATTCCTCCAAATAACACTAAACAATCCACCCGGTGTGATTTAAACTGAAAATGAACATATGCTGAAATAGGTATCGATTCGAAGGTTAGGACCCTCAACATTGCATCCACACGTCTAACAAGAGATAAGGACACATTTTAGAAGATACAAAACCCAAAAAAGTACCGAAATGCCCCCTAATAACCCCAACCGACCCACCCGGTCTAGTTTAGACCAAAAATGAACATATGCCCAAATAGGTATCGATTAGAAGGTCACGACCCTCAACATTGCATCCACACGTCTAATAAGAGTAAAGGACACTTTTTGGAAAAGGCCAAACCCAAAAAAGTATAGAAATGCACCCAAATAACCCCAATGACCCACCCATTCTGGTTTAAACCGAAAATGAACATATGTCGAAATAGGTATCGATTCGAAGGTCAAGACCCTCAACATCGCATCCGCACGCCTAATAAGAGATAAGGACACTTTTTAGAGATTCCCAAAGCCAAAAAAGTACAGAAATGCCCTAAAATAACCCTAAACAACTCACCCGGTCTGGTTTAAACCGAAAATGAACATATGCCGAAACAGGTATCGATTCGAAGGTCACGACCCTCAACATCGCATCCACGCATCTAATAAGAGATAGGGACACTTTTTAGAAAATACAAAACCCGAAAAAGCACAGAAATGCCCCAAATAACCCCAAACGACCCACCCGATCTGGTTCGGACCCGAATGAACATATGTCTAAATACTTATCGATTCGAAGGTCACGACCCTCAACATTGCATCCACACGTCTAATAAGAAATAGGGACACTTTTTAGAAAATCCCAAGCCCAAAAAGGTACAGAAATTTCTCCAAATAACCCCAAACGACCCACCCAATCTGGTTTAAATAAAAAACGAACATATGCCAAAATAGGTATCGATTCGAAGGTAACGACCCTCAACATCTTATCCATACATCTAATAAGAGATAAGGACACTTTGTAGAAAATACCAAACCTAAAAAAGTATAGAAATACCCCCAAATAACCCCAAACGACCCACCCGGTCTGGTTTAAACCGAAAATGAACATATGCCGAAATAGGTATTTACTTGAAGGTCACGACCCTCAACATCGTATCCACACATCTAATATGAGATATGAACAATTTTTAGAAAATACAAAAAGAAAAAAGTACAGAAATGCCCCCAAAAAATCGCAACTACCCACCCGTCTGGTTTAAACCGAATATGAACATATGTCGAAATAGGTATCGATTCGAAGGTCACGACCCTCAACATTGCATCAGCACATCTAATAAGTGAAAATGACACTTTTTGGAAAATACAAAAAGAAAAAAGTACGAAATGCACCCAAATAACCCCAAACGACCCACTCGGTCTGGTTTAAACCAAAATTGAACATTTGCTGAAATAGGTATGGATACGAAGGTAGCGACCCTCAACATCGCATCCATACGTCTAATAAGGGATAAGAAAACTTTTTAGAAAATACCAAACCTATTAAAGTATAAAAATACCCCCAAATAACCCCAAACGACCAACCTGGTCTGGTTTAAACCAAAAATTAACATATGTCGAAATTGGCATCGAGTTGAAGGTCTAGACCCTCAACATTGCATCCACACGTCTAATTAGAGATTAGGACACTTTTTAGAAAATGCCAAACCCAAAAAAGTACAGAAATGCAGCTTAATAACCCCAACAGCCCACCCGGTCTAGTTTAAACCGAAAATGAACTTATGCCAAAATAGGTATCGATTCGAAGGTCACGACCCTGAACATCGCATCCACACGTCTAACAAGTGATAAGGACACTTTTTAGAAAATACCAAACCCTTAAAAGTACAGAAATACCCCCAAATAACCCCAAACGACCCCCCAGGCTGGTTCAAATCGAAAATGAAAATATATCGAAATAGTAATCGATTCGAAGGTCACGACCCTCAACATTGTATCCACACATCTAATAAGAGATAAGGACACTTTTTAGAAAATAGAAAACTTGAAAAAGTACAGAAATGCCCCCAAATAACCCAAAACGACCCACCTGTCCTGGTTTAAATCGAAAATGAATATATGCCAAAGTAGGTATCGATTCATAGGTCACGACCCTCAACATCGCATCCACACGTCTAATTAGAGATACGAACACTTTTTAGAAAATACAAAACCTGAAAAAGTACAAAAATGCCCCCAAATAACCCCAAATGACCCACCCGTCCTTGTTTAAACCGAAAATGAATATATGCCAAAATAGGTATCGATTCATAGGTCACGACCCTCAACATCGCATCCACACGTCTAATTAGAGATACGAACACTTTTTAGAAAATCCCATGCCCAAAAAAAGTTCAAAAATGCCCCCAATTAACCCCAAAAGACCCACCCGGTCTGGTTTAAACAAAAAATGAACATATGCCAAAATAAGTATCGATTCGAAGGTCACGACCCTCAACATCGCATCCATACGTCTAATAAGTGATAATGACACTTTTTAGAAAATACCAAATCCATACAAGTATAGAAATACCCCCCAATAACCCCAAATGACCCACCCAGTCTAGTTTAAATCGAAAATGAACATATGTCGAAATAGGTATCGATTCAAAGGTCACGACCTCAACATCGCATCCACACGTCTAATTAGAGATAAGAACACATTTTAAAAAATCCGAAACCCAAAAAAGTACAGAAATGGTCCCAAATAACCCCAAACGACCCACCCAGTCTAGTTTAAACCGAAAATGAACTTATGTCGAAATAGGTATCGATTCGTAGGTCACGACCCTCAACATCGCATCCACACGTCTAATTAGAGATAAGTACACTTTTTAGAAAATCCCAAACCCAAAAAAGTACAGAAATACCCCAAAATAACCCCAAATGACCCACCCGTCCGGGCTTAAATTGAAAATGAATATATGCCGAAATGGGTATCGATCCGAAGCTCACTACCCTCAACATCGCATCCACACGTCTAATAAGAGATAAGGACACTTTTTAGAACATAGCAAACCCAAAAAAGCACAGAAATGCCCCCAAATAGGCTAAAACGACCCACCCAGTCTGGTTTAAACCAAAAATAAACATATATCGACCTAGGTATCGATTCGAAGGTCACGACCCTCAACATTGCATCCGCATGTCTACTAAGAGATAAGGACACTTTTTGAAAAATACAAAAATAAAAAAAGTACAGAAATGCCCCCAAATAACCCAAAACGACCCACCCGTCCGGGCTTAAACCGAAAATGAATATATGCCGAAATGGGTATCGAACCGAAGCTCACGACCCTCAACATCGAATCCACACGTCTAATAAGAGATAAGGACACTTTTTAGAACATAGCAAACCCAAAAAAACACAGAAATGCCCCCAAATAGGCTAAAACGACCCACCCAGTCTGGTTTAAACCGAAAATAAACATATATCGACCTAGGTATCGATTCGAAGGTCACGACCCTCAACATTGCATCCGCATGTCTACTAAGAGATAATGACACTTTTTAGAAAATAGCAAACCCAAAAAAGTACAGAAATGCTCCCAAATAACCCCAAACGACACACCCGATCTGGTTTAAACCAAAAACAAACATATGCCAAAATAGGTATCGATTGGAAGATCACGACCCTCAACATCGCATTCACACTTCTAATAAGAGATAATGACACTTTTTAGAAAATAGCAAACCCAAAAAAGTACAGAAATGCTCCCAAATAACACCAAACGACCCACCCGATCTGGTTTAAAGCGAAAATGAACATATGTCGAAATAGGTATCGATTCGAAGGTCACGACCCTCAACATTGCATCCACACGTCTAATAAGAGATAGGGACACTTTTTAGAAAATCCCAAGCCCAAAAAGATACAAAAATTTCTCCAAATAACCCCAAACGACCCACCCAGTCTGGTTTAAATAAAAAACGAACATATGCCAAAATAGGTATCGATTCGAAGGTAACGACCCTCAACATCGTATCCATACATCTAATAAGAGATAAGGACACTTTGTAGAAAATACAAAACCCAAAAAAGTACAGAAATACCCCCAAATAACCCCAAACGACCCACCCAGTCTGGTTTAAACCGAAAATGAACATATGCCGAAATAGGTATTTACTTGAAGGTCACAACCCTCAACATCGTATCCACACATCTAATATGAGATATGAACAATTTTTAGAAAATACAAAAAGAAAAAAGTACAGAAATGCCCCCAAAAAAATCGCAACTACCCACCCAGTCTGGTTTAAACCGAATATGAACATATGTCGAAATAGGTATCGATTCAAAGGTCACGACCCTCAACATTCCATCAGCACATCTAATAAGTGAAAATGACACTTTTTGGAAAATACAAAAAAGAAAAAAGTAGAGAAATGCACCCAAATAACCCCAAACGACCCACTCGGTCTGGTTTAAACCAAAATTGAACATTTGCTGAAATAGGTATGGATACGAAGGTAGCGACCCTCAACATCGCATCCATACGTCTAATAAAGGATAAGAAAACTTTTTAGAAAATACCAAACCTATTAAAGTACAAAAATACCCCCAAATAACCCCAAACGACCAACCTGGTCTGGTTTAAACCAAAAATTAACATATGTCGAAATTGGCATCGAGTCGAAGGTCTAGACCCTCAACATTGCATCCACACGTCTAATTCGAGATTAGGACACTTTTTAGAAAATGCCAAACCCAAAAAAGTACAGAAATGCACCTAAATAACCCCAACAGCCCACCCGGTCTAGTTTAAACCGAAAATGAACTTATGCCAAAATAGGTATCGATTCGAAGGTCACGACCCTGAACATCGCATCCACACGTCTAACAAGTGATAAGGACACTTTTTAGAAAATACCAAACCCTTAAAAGTACAGAAATACCCCCAAATAACCCCAAACGACCCCCCAGTCTGGTTCAAATCGAAAATGAAAATATACCGAAATAGTAATCGATTCGAAGGTCACGACCCTCAACATTGTATCCACACATCTAATAAGAGATAAGGACACTTTTTAGAAAATAGAAAACTTGAAAAAGTACAGAAATGCCCCCAAATAACCCAAAACGACCCACCTGTCCTGGTTTAAATCGAAAATGAATATATGCCAAAGTAGGTATCGATTCATAGGTCACGACCCTCAACATGGCATCCACACGTCTAATTAGAGATACGAACACTTTTTAGAAAATACAAAACCTGAAAAAGTACAGAAATGCCCCCAAATAACCCCAAACGACCCACCCGTCCTGGTTTAAACCGAAAATGAATATATGCCAAAATAGGTATCGATTCATAGGTCACGACCCTCAACATCGCATCCACACGTCTAATTAGAGATACGAACACTTTTTAGAAAATTCCATGCCCAAAAAAGTACAAAAATGCCTCCGATTAACCCCAAAAGACCCACCCGGTCTGGTTTAAACAAAAAATGAACATATGCCAAAATAAGTATCGATTCGAAGGTCACGACCCTCAACATCGCATCCATACGTCTAATAAGTGATAATGACACTTTTTAGAAAATACCAAACCCATACAAATATAGAAATACCCCCCAATAACCCCAAACGACCCACCCAGTCTGGTTTAAATCGAAAATGAACATATGTCGAAATAGGTATCGATTCAAAGGTCACGACCTCAACATCGCATTCACACTTCTAATAAGAGATAATGATACTTTTTAGAAAATAGCAAACCCAAAAAAGTACAGAAATGCTCCCAAATAACACCAAACGACCCGCCCGATCTGGTTTAAAGCGAAAATGAACATATGTCGAAATAGGTATCGATTCGAAGGTCACGACCCTCAACATTGCATCCACACGTCTAAAATTAGATAAGGACACTTGTTAGAAAATACAATAGTCCAAAAAAGTATAGAAATGCCCCCAAATAACCCCAAACCACCCACCCGGACTGTTTTAAATCGAAAATGAACATTCGCCGAATTAGGTATCAATTCGAAGGTCACGACCCTCAACATCACAACCACACGTCTAATAAGAGACAAGGACACTTTTTAGAAAATAGCAAACCCAAAAAAGTAAAGAAATGCTCCCAAATAACCCCAAACGACCCACCCGATCTGGTTTAAAGCGAAAATGAACATATGTCGAAGTAGGTATCGATTCGAAGGTCACGACCCTCAACATTGCATCCACACGTCTAAAATTAGATAAGGACACTTGTTAGAAAATACAATAGTCCAAAAAAGTACAGAAATGCCCCCAAATAACCCCAAACCTCCCACCCGAACTGTTTTAAATAGAAAATGAACATTTGCCGAATTAGGTATCAATTCGAAGGTCACGATCCTCAACATCACAACCACACGTCTAATAAGAGACAAGGACACTTTTTAGAAAATACCAAACCCAAAAAAGTATAGAAATGCCCCCAAATAACCCCAAAGACCCACCCGTTTTGGTTTAAACCGAAAAGAAACATATGCCAAAATAGGAATCAATTCGAAAGTCACGACCCTCAACATCGCATCCACACGTCTAATAAGAGATAAGGACACTTTTTAGAAAATACCAAACCCTAAACGACCCACGCGGTCTGGTTTAAACCGAAAATGAAAATATGTCGATATAGGTATCGATTCGACGGTCACGACCCTCAACATCGTATCCACACGTCTAATAAGAGATAAGGACACTTAGAACAATACAAACCCAAAAAAGTACAGAAATGCCCCCAAATAACCCCAAACGACCCACCCAGTCTGGTTTAAATCGAAAATGAATATATACCGAAATAGGAATCGATTCGAAGGTCACGACCCTCAACATTGTATCCACACATCTAATAAGAGATAAAGACACTTTTTATAAAATACAAAACCTGAAAAAGTACAGAAATGCCCCCCAAATAACCCCAAACGACCCACCCGTTCTGGTTGAAACCGAAAATGAAAATATGTCGATATAGGTATCGATTCGACAGTCACGACCCTCAACATCGTATCCACACGTCTAATAAGAGATAAGGACACTTAGAACAATACAAACCCTAAAAAGTACAGAAATGCCCCCAAATAACCCCAAACGACCCACCCGGTCTAGTTTAAATCGAAAATGAATATATACCGAAATAGGAATCGATTCGAAGGTCACGACCCTCAACATTGTATCCACACATCTAATAAGAGATAAAGACACTTTTTATAAAATACAAAACCTGAAAAAGTATAGAAATGCCCCCCAAATAACCCCAAATGACCCACCCGTCCTGGTTTAAACCAAAAATGGATATATGCCAAAATAGGTATCGATTCATAGGTCATGACCCTCAACATCGCATCCACACGTCTAATTAGAGATACGAAACCTTTTTAGAAAATCCCATGCCCAAAAAAATACAAAAATGCCCCAATTAACCCCAAAAGACCCATCGGTCCGATTTAAACTGAAAATGGACATATGCCAAAATAAGTATCGATTCGAAGGTCACGATCCTCAACATCGCATCCATACGTCTAATAAGAGATAAGGACACTTTTTAGAAAATACCAAACCCATACAAGTACAAAAATACCCCCAAACGACCCACCCAGTCTGGTTTAAATCGAAAACGAACATATGTCGAAATAGGTATCGATTCAAAGGTCACGACCTCAACATCGCATCCACACGTCTAATTAGAGATAATGACACATTTTAGAAAATCCCAAACCCAAAAAAGTACAGAAATAGTCCCAAATAACCCCTAACGACCCACCCACTCTAGTTTAAACAGAAAATGAACTTATGCCGAAATAGGTATCGATTCGATGGTTACGACCCTCAACATCGCATCCACACATCTAAAAAGAGATAAGGACACATTTTAGAAAATTCCAAAGCCATAAAAGTACAGAAATACCCCCAAATAATCCCAAACGACACACTCGGTCTGGTTTATACCAAAAATGAACATATGTCAAAATAGCTATCGATTCGTAGGTCACGACCCTCAACATCGCATCCACATGTCTAATTAGAGATAAAGACACTTTTTAGAAAATCCCAAACCCAAAAACGTACAGAAATACCCCATAATAACCCCAAATGACCCACCCGTCCTGGTTTAAACCGAAAATGAATATATGCCAAAATAGGTATCGATCCAAAGGTCACGACCCTAAACATCACATCCACACGTCTAATAAGAGATAAGGACACTTTTTAGAAGATAGCAAACCCGAAAAAGCACAGAAATGCCCCCAAATAACCCAAAATGACCCACCCGGTCTGGTTTAAACCAAAAATAAACATATGTCGACCTAGGTATCGATTCGAAGGTCACGACCCTCAGTATTGCATCCACAGGTCTACAAAGAGATAAGGAAACTTTTTGAAAAATACAAAAACAAAAAAAGTGCAGAAAGGCCCCCAAATAACCACAAACGACCCACCCGGTCTAGTTTAAACTGAAAATGAACATTTACCGAAATAGGTATCGATTAGAAGATCACGACCCTCAACATCGCATTCACACTTCTAATAAGAGATAATGACACTTTTTAGAAAATAGCAAACCCAAAAAAGTACAGAAATGCTCCCAAATAACCCTAAACGACCCACCCGGTCTGTTTTAAAGTGAAAATGAACATATGTCGAAATAGGTATCGATTCGAAGGTCACGACCCTCAACATTGCATCCACACGTCTAAAAAGAGATAAGGACACTTGTTAGAAAATACAAAAACCCAAAAATGTACAGAAATGCCCCCAAATAACCCCAAACCACCCACCCGGTCTATTTTAAACCGAAAATGAACATTTGCGGAAATAGGTATCAATTCGAAGGTCACGACCCTCAACATCACAACCACACGTCTAATAAGAGACAAGGACACTTTTTAGAAAATACCAAACCCAAAAAAGTATAGAAATGCTCCCAAATAACCCCAAAGACCCACCCGTTCTGGTTTAAACCGAAAAGGAACATATGCCAAAATAGGTATCAATTCGAAAGTCACGCCTCAACATCGCATCCACACGTCTAGTAAGAGATAAGGACACTTTTTAGAAAATACCAAACCCTAAAAAAGTTCAGAAATTTCCCCAAATAACCCCAATCGACCCACGCGGTCTGGTTTAAACCGAAACTGAACATATGTCGAATTAGGTATCGATTCGAAGGTCCTGACCCTCAACATCGCATCCACACATCCAATAAGAGATAAGGACACATTTTAGAAAAATAGCAAACCCAAAAAAGTACAGAAATGCCCCCAAAACACCCCAAAGGACCCACCCGATCTGGTTTAAACCGAAAATGAAAATATGTCAAAATAGGTATCGATTCGAAGGTCACGACCTCAACATTGTATCCACACGTCTAATAAGAGATAAGGACACTTTTTCGAAGATGCCAAACCCAAAAAAGTACATAAATGCCCCCATATAACCCCAACGACCCACCCATTTTGGTTTAAACCGAAAAGGAACATATGCTGAAATAGAAATTCGATTCGAAGGTCACAACCTTCAACATCACATCCACACGTCTAATAAGAGATAAGGACACTTTGTAGAAAATACCAAACCCTAAAAAGTTTAGGAATTTTCCCAAATAATCCCAAAAGACCGACGCAGTCTGGTTTAAACCGAAGATGAACATATGTCGAAATAGGTATCAATTCGAAGGTCACGACCCTCAACATCGCATCCACACGCCTAACAAGAGATAAGGACACTTTTAAGAGATTCCCAAACCCAAACTAGTAAAGAAATGCCCCCAAATAACCCAAAATGATCCACCCAGTCTGGTTTAAACCAAAAATGAACATATGTCAAAATAGGTATCGATTCGAAGATCATGACCTGAACATTGCATCCACACGTCTAATAAGAGATAAGGACACATTTTAGAAAATACCAAACCCAAAAAAGTACAGAAATGCCCCCATATAACCCCACGACCCACCTGTTTTGGTTTAAATCAAAACGGAACATATGCCGAAACACAAATTCGATTCGAAGGTCACAACCTTTAACATCGCATCCAAATGTCTAATAAGAGATAAGGACAGTTTTGGGAAAATACCAAACCCTAAAAAGTTAGGGAATTTCCCCAAATAACCCAAAATGACCCACGCGGTCTGGTTTAAACCGAAGATGAACATATGTCGAAATAGTTATCGATTCAAAGGTCACGACCCTCAACATCGCATCCACATGTCTAACAAGAGATAAGGACACTTTTAAGAGATTCCCAAACCCAAAGAAGTAAAGAAATGCACCCAAATAACCCAAAATGATCCACCCAGTCTGGTTTAAACCGAAAATGAACATATGCCAAAATAGGTATCGATTCGAAGGTCACGATGGCCCACAACATCGCATCCACACGTCTAATAAGAGATAAGGACACTTAGAAAATACCAAGCCCAAAAAAGTACAGAAATGCCCCCAAATAACCCCAAACGACCCACCTGGTCTGGTTTAAAACCGAAAATGAACATATGCTGAAATAGGAATAGATTCGAAGGTCACGACCCTCAACATTGTATCCACACGTCTAATAAGAGATAAGGACACTTTTTGGAAAATACAAAACACAAAAAAGTACAGAAATGCACGCAAATAAACCCAAACGACCCACCCGGTCTGGTTTAAACCAAAATGAACATATGCTAAAATTGGTGTCGATTTGATGGTCATGACCCTCAACATCACATTCACACGTTTAATAAGAGATAAGTACACTTTTTAGAAAATACCAAACCCAAAAAAGTACAAAAATGGCCCCAAATAACCCCAAACGACTCACCATGTCTGGTTTAAACAAAAAATAAACATGTGTCAAAATAGAAATCGATTCGAAGGTCACGATCCTCAACATTGCATCCATACGCCTAATAAAAGATAAGGACACCTTTAAGAAAATACCAAGCGCATTAAAGTACAAAATAACCCCAAACGACCCACCCGTCTGGTTTAAACCGAAAATAAACATATGTCAAAATAGGTATCGATTCAAAGGTCATGACCGTCAACATTGCATCCACACATCTAATAAGAGATAAGGACACATTTTAGAAAATACCAAACCCATAAAAGAAAAGAAATACCCCAAAATAACCCCAAACGACTCACCCTGTCTGGTTTAAACCTAAAATGAACATATGTCGAATTAGGTATCAATTCGAAGGTCATGACCCTCAACATCGTATACACACGTCTAATTAGAGATAAGGACACATTTTTGAAAATCCCAAACCCAAAAAAGTAGTGAAATGCCCCCAAATATCCCTAAACGACCCACTGCCTTGGTTTAAATCAAAAATTAATATATGCCGAAAT
>NW_025317710.1:0-36768 GCF_018873765.1 Telopea speciosissima
AAATGTGCATATGTCGAAATAAGTATCGATTCGATGGTCACGACCCTCAACATCTTATCCACACGTTTAATAAGAGATAAGGACACTTTTTAGAGAATCCCAAGCCCAAAAAAGTATAGAAATGCTCCCAAATAACCCGATCCGGTTTCAACTGAAAATGAACATATGTCGAAATAGGTATTGATTCGAAGGTCACAACCCTCAACATCGCATCCATACATCTAATAAGAGATCAGGACACTTTTTAGAAAATCCCAAACCCCAAAAAGTACAAAAATGCCCCCAAATAACCCTAAACGACCCTCCCGGTCTGGTTTAAACCAAAAATTAGCATAACCCTAAATAGGTATCGATTCGAAGGTCCGACCCTCAACATCCCATCCTCACGTCTAATAAGAGATAAGGACACATTTTAGAAAACTCTAGCCCAAAAAAATTTAGAAATGCCCCCAAATAACCCCAAACGATCCTCCCGGACTTGTTTAAACCGAAAATGTATATTTGTCAAAATAGGTATCGATTCGAAGGTCACGACCCTCAACATCGCATCCACATGTCTAATAAGAGATAAAGTCACATTTTAGAAAATCCCAAGCCCAAAAAATACTGAAATGCCCCCAAATAACCCCAAACGACCCACCCGATCTGGTTTAAATCGTAAATGTACATATGTCAAAATAGGTATCGATTCGAAGGTCACGACCCTCAACATTGCATCCACACATCTAATAAGAGATAAGGACACTATTTAGAAAAGCCCAAGCCCAAAAAAGTACAGAAATGCCCCCAAAAACCCCAAATGACCCTCCCTGTCTGGTTCAAACAAAAAATGCACATATGTCAAAATAGGTATCAATTCGAAGGTCACGACCCTCAACATCGCATCCACACGTTTAATAAGAGATAAGTACACTTTTTAGAAAATCCCAATCCCATAAAAGTACAAAAATGCCTCGAAATAACTGCAAACCACCCACCTGGTCTGGTTTAAACAAAAAATGTACATAAGTCAAAATTGATATCGATTCGAAGGTCACGACCATCAACATCGCATCCACACATCAAATAAGAAATAAGGACACTTTTTACAAAATCCCAAGCCCAAAAAAATATAGAAATGCCCCCAAATGACCCTCCCGGTCTGGTTTAAACCGAAAATGTACATTTGTCAAAATAGGTATCGTTTCGAGGGTCACGACCCTCAACATCGCATCCACATGTCTAATAAGAGATAAGGACATTTTTGAGAAAATCCCAAGCCCAAAAAATACAGAAATGCCCCCAAATAACTCCAAACGACCCACCTGGTCTGGTTTAAACAAAAAATGTACATAAGTCAAAATTGGTATCGATTCGAAGGTCACGACCCTCAACATTGCTCCCACACGTCTAATAAGAGATAAGAACACTTTTTAGAAAATCCCAAGCCCAAAAAAGTACAGAAATGCCCCCAAATAACCCCAAACAACCCACCCGATTTGGTTTAAACCGAAAATGAAAATATGTCAAAATAGGTATCAATTCGATGGAGGAGAGAAAAGCTCTGGTGATTTTGGGAGTGAGGATCTTGGTGTGTTCTCTTGGTGATGGCCGGCAGGCCATTAGCTGTAGCTAATGGTCTCCTTCCTCTTCACAGTTTGGGTGAGAGGAATGATGGGGTTGGGGAGGAAGTTGGCTCGGGTGTGGGGGCTGTTGAAGTGGCTGCTTTTGGAGGTTCGGGTGGTGATGGTGATGGTGGTGCTTGGCCATCTCTTGGCTGGTCTGCAGGGAGTGTTGAAGGTGTGGGCAAGGAGGTTGCGGCGCTGCAAGGTGAGGGTGATGGGAATAGGGTGTTGCTTCTTGGTGAGCCTTCTTGTGGTTCGGTGAGCGGTGCTGATTCTGGTGTTTTTTTTATAGCAAAAGGATGATATTTCAGGTGGGTTGAATCAGTCATACCCGAAGAAGGTTGGGGTTCCATGGTCTGCCCTCTTTTCTTCCTCTTCTTCTTCGATTTTTGGTGATGGGTTGAAGTTGTCTTATGTTGAGCCTGAGGAGATTGGTGGGACTTTGGCTGCGAAGTGTCTGGATGAGATGATAAAAAAAGGTCTTGATAAATGGAAGAACACCCTAATGGGGCACTTCATTGGTGGTCGGCCTAGTTTTACCTTTACAAGGAATATGCTCCTGAAGCAATGGAAGATTGCAGGGCATGTTGATGTTAACTTATTAGAGAGTGGAATTTTTATATTTCGGTTTAATCTTGAAGATGAAAAAACTAAAGTTCTTGAAGGGAGACCTTGGTATGTTCAAAGAAGGCCGATGATCCTGCGTCCTTGGAGTCCAGATGTTTGCTTAGAGAGGGTGGATTTATGTTCTGTCCCGGTATGGGTTTCTCTTCCCAATCTCCCTTTTCATTTCTAGTCTTCTAAAGCTCTTAGTTCTATTGGGAGTGTCATTGGGAAGCCTATTGTTATGGACAAGATGACAAGGTCCATGGAGAGATTGTCCTATGCTCGTTTGTGTGTGGAGGTTTCTGCCAACAAAGAGCTGCCTCTGTCCGTTCCAGTTTATGGTGATGGTGGTTTTGCCTTCAATCAACGAGTGGTTTATGATTGGAAGCCCCCTCTTTGTGTGCATTTTAAGGTCTTTGGGCATACGATTGATGCATGCAAGTCTGGCAGCCGTAAGCCTGATCAGAAATTCTCGAGAATCAAGCAAGAATGGCGGGTGAAGGGTGTTGCCGGGAAAGAAGCTGGAACTGTGGCCGGAAATGAGGCTGACTTGCCGGTCGAGCAGACTGGAATTGGTAATTCAAATTCAAATTTGGATTCCCATAGTTCTCGCAAGAATAAAGGAGGAGATCTCAATTCCTTGGGTCAAGGCGCCAACTTTGGCAAGAAGGTTTTGAAGAAATCTGAGTTAATTCTTGAAGGTAAGTCTAGTACTAAGGATATTTCACAGTCCAATGCTTTTGCCCTGTTGGAACATCTTATGGAGGAGGTGCATTATGATCCTGACGATTTGATGCTGGATCTGGAGTCTTGTGCCATTCTCTTAGGTAACGAACTGTTGGAGGATTCGAATATGGAAGGAGATAATTCTTCTCCCCAGCCGTTATCTACCCTTCCAAATTTGGGAGAGGAGGTGATTGGGGGATTTTCCTTGAATAATCAGATTGGCGGATCTGCTGGAGATATTATGGAGGAAATGCTACAATTAAATGCTGTTGGTCAAAGTTTAAATTCAAATCTTCCCACTTCCCATATTGAGAAGACACCTAGTGCGTTGTGCTTGGAAGATGGAGAAATTAAAGGGGCAGATTCTGTATCTTCTAAGGGGGAGCTGGCATTGGCAAATCCGTTGGATTGTAGCTCAAGGCTATCTCCATTGGGAAGGAAAGAAGGTGCACCTGATGCGCAAAAGGATAGTACCAATTTAGAAGGAAATAAAAGTGGTGAAGAGATGCTATCTTTAAAAGGCAAGGGAGCTAGTTTGGCCAACAAACCTTCAGCTAATTTTGAAAGATTAAAGAGGGTGGCAGCGGAGAACTGGGCCAGCCAAGGACCCTTGGACAGAGGTATGGGTTTTTCTAATTCTATTAGCTCTTCTTTATTTAACCGGCCTGGTGGAAGAAGTACAAAATTCCAGCCTCAACGAATTCCTGTAAAGGAAGGGCTGGGCATGAGAATAGAGGGACCCACTAAGGGTGGGACTGATATGGCAGCCCATCATCTTTGATGAATTGCATTTCCTGGAACATTAGGGGCATGAATGCCCCTACAAAGAAGCGTGGGGTTAGGAAAGTGATTCTGGATATTAATGCAAAATTAGCTATTCTTTATGAGACTAAGGTGAAAACAGAGAATTGTGCTACTATTTTTGACTCTTTCATTTCAAATTGGAAGTATCTCCATAATGAAGAAGTAGGTTCTACAGCTCGCATTTGGGTGGGTTGGGATTCGGCTGTGTTTAAAGTGGAGGAGATTCTAAAATCAGACCAATTTATCCATTTGAAAGTGACCACTTTGGGATCCTCTCTCAGTTATTTGTGCATTGCTGTCTATGCTTCTAATTCGGTGGAGGAGAGGAGGGAGCTTTGGAGGGATGTTACTAGTTTTGGTTCTAATATTTCAGGTCCTTAGATTGCTCTAGGGGACTTTAATATTGTTCGACAACAAAGTGAGAAGCTTGGAGGAGAACCTATCCGGCAGGAGGCTGTTGATGATTTTAATACTTTTATTTTTGACACGGGCCTTATTGACTTAAATTGGAAGGGGGAATTATTTACTTGGAATAATAGGCAAGGGGGCAGCTCTAGAGTTTGCTGCAAGTTGGATAGGGCCATGGTTAACTTGCTTTGGTTGGATGTTCTCAGGTCTTCAGAAGCTACTTTTATGCTCCCAGGGCTTTCGGATCACTCTCCAGTTGTGATTTCAATTCTTGATGGGGTAAATTTTGGTCCTAAACCTTTCCGGTTCTTTGAGGCTTAGATTGGTAGGGAGGGGTTTGATGCAGTGGTAGCTAAAGGGTGGGACAACCCGGTGAATATGAAGCTTAATCCTATACTTAGGTTTGCTGCCTGGCTCAAAAATGTCAAGACAGAGCTGAAGAAATGGAATAAAGATAGTATTGGGGATGTTTTTCTTGCAGTGAAGGAGGCTTCTTCGGACTTAGCTCAGATCCAAATCAGCCTTGCTGCCCATCCCAATGACCTCAATTTGGTTTCTTTAGAAACAGCAGCCAAGAAGAAGTTGTGGGCAGCCCTTAGTACTAAAGAAAAGTTTCTTAAAGAGAAATCTAGAGTCAAGAACATTCAATTGGGGGATGGTAATAATAGCTTTTTTCATAAGTCTATGGTGTGCAGGCAAAACAGGAATCACATTTTGGAGGTGTACAATGCCGAAAATGAGGTTATCAAGGAGCCGAATCTGATTAAAGAGGAGGCAATTTCTTTTTACATGAATTTGTTTGGTGCTAATGTTGAAAATTAGGGGGTTCTTCCCAGAGACTGTCCCTTTGCAACATGGTCTGGACCTTGCGCAGCAGAACAGTCTTATTGGGCAGGTTTCTAACAAGGAGATTAGAGAGGTGGTTTTTTTCATGAAGAACTCAAAAGCTCCAGGACCGGATGGATTTGGGGCAACCTTTTTTAAGCATGCTTGGGAGGTTGTTGGGGAGGATCTCACTTTGGCCGTTAAGTGGTTTTTTTCGAAGTCCAGTATGCCTACCTCTACCAATGCTACTTTTATTAGTCTTATCCCAAAGACTGATAATACTTCTTCATTTACGGGCTATAGGCCTATTGCCCTTTGTAACCTATTTTATAAAATTATTACAAAAGTTTTTTCTAATAGGTTACAAGGAGTTGTGGGGAAGGTGGTTAGTGACAACCAGTCTGCGTTTATCAAAGGCCGCTCCATTGTGGATAATATTCTAGTATGTCATGATGTGGTTAGCGGTATAGAGCAGAAGGGGACTCCCCCTACGGCGGTGCTGAAAATTGACTTACATAAAGCTTATGACTCTCTAAGTAGGAAGTTTCTTTTTGAGATCATGGATAGGTGTTTGAGTTAAAATAATACCGCAAGCGTACGGGTCAATCGTAGCTACGGGTCGAACACGAGGAGATATACGCCACTCTATTTAACTAACTTAAAAGTAATGCAAAGTGAACCAAATTAAAGTGTTAAATTAAACTAATTAAATAAACGAAAATCAATGCATCCTAACTCATAAGCATCTAACAAAATTAAGGGATTAAATCGGCGTCCTAACACATGAGCATCTAACCTATCAAACTAAAGCGAATTGAAAGGAATAAAAATGCAGCCACACATACTAACCACATAAAAAGAAATAAGGGAATAAAAATGCATCCATAAACCACAACCATATAAAATTAAAATAAAAGAAATAGAGGGGGAAGAAGAAGAAGATAGAGAGAAATAGAGGAGATGGAGAATGAGATTGAGAGTTTAGATAGTAAAACTTGGATGTGCTTGCATGAATGTAAATGAAAAGCTTGAATACTTGCATAAACTTACCATGGCCTCCTCTTCTAAATCTTCAAGTTTTGTCATCAACTTAAGAACTTAGACTAGAAGGCTTAAAACCTAAACTAGAATTAAGAAATTACAACCCAATTGAAGACTTAAATTGAAATTAAAGCATAAACTAAACCTATTATAACCATTAACTAAAAATCATAAAAGCAAACTAGAACTTAGAAAAGCCAAAAATCACAAATTAGAAGGAGAAGAAGAGAAGAAATTTCACTAAGTGAATGAGCAATTTTTACAAGAGAGGTAGGGGGTATTTATAGGTGGAAGAGAGGAGAAGAGAGAAGATGGAAGTGTAGGAGAAATATTCCCTAAGAAAAGAGAATATTCTCTTCTCTTTCCTCTTTTACAATGCCTTGAATCCTAAGAAAAAAGAAAAAAATAGAAAGAAGAAGAAGAGAAGATTGTTTACATAGACCTTCTATTTCTCGAAAAATAAACTTCCAATTCTAACAAGTGCTTCCTTTTCTTTGTAGATATCTTCTCCAAGCAATAAAATCAAAGCATCTTTGATTTTTCAACCTTCCGTAGATGAGAAAATATAAATCTATCCCAAGTAGAATTCCAGAAGTGCCCTTGAGCAGTTGGAGGAGAGAGAGAGTATGGGTGATGACTAGGATTCCTTCAAGAATAAATAAAATACCCATTCTGTCCTTCAGAAAACTTGGAGCATGGGGTGCTTATATAGGTCTCACCATTGTGTTCCTTGCAAAAAATCACCCAAAATAGACCCAAATTTCATCCAATTTGGAGTTGGGGGGGGGAGCCCAAGATATCTCAAGTTGAAGTTGGACTGTCCAGAGCCTTCCAAATGGAATCTTTCGGGTACAGTAAAGTAACTTCTAATAATTGCATTAACGCCCCTGAAATCCAAACTTCCGCTTCACTTGGTCCCCGTTCGACTGTCAATAATTATAAATAAACCCCTGCAGACTATTTTCACGCGTCGTTACGGAAACGGCCATAACTTCTTCGTTTCAACTCGGAATTAAGTGTCGTTTGAACCATTGCGAAGCTGACTCGATGGGCTATGCATCCATTTGCACTTCTAAAAAGCTTAAAAACATCTCCTTAGCATCATCTCCTCTATTTTCACAATAATTCACCTAAACCCTGAAAAGCACAAGAAAGCACCGAGTAACTCTGTCCAATGTGGTAAACTGTATGTTTTATGCCCTAAGATTTTACACATAAATGTGCTCATCAGATTCCCCCACACTTGTCCTCAAGTAATGCAAAAAAAAAATCCTAACTCACTTTCGTAGGAATCATGGTTGCACTTAGCATGTGCAACAAGCCTTTCAACCCCTAGGTTACCCCTAGTGGACGAGTTGTGTCTCGTGGGTGTTTGTAGTGAATATACACCCAAAATTCAATAAATAAAAATATAAAAAAAATGATGTAAAATTTTCTCATGGCATAAGTAAGATAGGGCATACAATCTCAAAGAAATACTCAACTAAAGATTAAGGAGCCAAAGGTTCCCCCACACTTGAAATTTATCACCCCACATCAATTCAAGTAACAAGCATGCATCAAGGTCAAGGGATCTCCTCATATTTTCTAAACACTACTCACCTTCAAGTAAACCACTCATAGCACTGATGGAACCAAAGACTTAGGCATTGAGTATTTTTTACCATACTTTCTTTTCCATGCATTAAGGCAAAAGCTTTTTTTGTTTTTTCTTTCTCAACAACAAACTCTTTTTCTACTCTACTACTGTTCTCTAAATGACATGATGGAGCATACACCAGACACCTAAATACTTGGTAGCTTTGCTTTTTGCATGTATCCATAAGACATTGAGACATTGATGCAAGAGTTTTTTTTTTTTTTTGAGTTTCCTTCCAAGGAATTTCGATCAAGTCACCTTGCTTCATGAGGCATAGTGCCCTGTCTAGTCCCAAGGAATTCCACTTTTCTTTTTGTTTCTCTCTCTTTTTTTTTTTTCATTCACTTTCACTTTCATGCCTTGCCACAAACAAATTGGACTCAACTACTAGCCAAAAGATCAAAGGGGTCCATAAACACATAGAGGAATCTAACCCTCACATGAAGTAGCACTCATATTTTCAAATTCAATCCCCATCACCGGATACAAGCCAACTACCATCCTTGAAAAGGGATTTTTTTATTATTTCGCATGTTAGTAGGACACCTAATTCCCTCTCACTCTCGCTTTGCAAATCGAAGAGACTTATGCACATACCCAAAAACTATCGCCACAATCAAAATTCACAAAATTCAAAATTCATAAAATTCACAATTAAAGTCCAACACACCCCCCCCCCCCCACACTTAATTCATGCAGTGTCCTCAATGCATGTAGAAAAGAAAGAATAAGGACAAGGGAGGGGATACATACTAGGATATCAGTGGAGATTCATGACCTCTTCGTCAACTGGAGTAGGTATCTCTATGTACGGCTTCAATCTTTGGCCATTGACCTTGAAAGTAGCTCCTGTACTTGGATTGAGGACTTCAACAGCCCCATGAGGATAAACTTTTTGAACAATATAGGGGTCATCCCATCTAGAACGCAGCTTACCTGGAAAGATATGCAAATGACAATTGTACAACAAAACATTCTGGCCTACCTCAAAAGATTTTCTCAAAATGTGCCTATCATGGAAAGCCTTGGTTTTTTTCTTGTAAATTCGGGCATTCTCATATGCCTCATTCCTAAGCTCTTCCAACTCAGATAGTTGAAGTTTCCTATGGGCACCTGCAGTGCGTAGGTCAAAGTTAAGCTTCTTGATAGCCCAAAAGGCCTTGTGGTCAATCTCTACAGGTAAATGATATGCCTTTCTATACGCCAAACGGTACAGAGACTGACCAAGATCGGTCTTGAAGGCTATCCTATGGACCCACAATGCATCTACCAACCGGTTAGACCAATCCTTGCGATTCGGGTTGATGGTTTTCTCAAGAATTTGCTTGATCTGCCTATTTGAAACCTCAACCTGGCCACTGGTCTGGGGATGGTAGGGTGTGGCCAACTTATGGACGACACCATACTTTTTCATGAGAGCCTCAAAAGGCCGATTACAAAAATGCTTGCCCCGATCACTAATGATAGCCCGGGGAGTACCAAAATGGGAGAAGATGTTCTCCTTCAGAAATTTCACAACCACCTTGTGGTCATTGGTCTTACAAGCAACTACCTCAATCCATTTGGACACATAGTCCACAGCAAGTAATATATACAGGTTACCAAAAGAGTTAGGGAAAGGCCCCATGAAATCAATACCCCATACATCAAACACCTCAACCACCAGAATTGGGTTGAGGGGCATCATATTTCTCTTAGTAAGACACCCTAAGGATTGGCATGAAGAACATGTCCTGCAATAAGTAAAAGCGTCTTTAACTAGACTAGGCCAATAAAATCCACACTGTAAAACTTTGGCCGCAGTCTTATTAGGCCCAAAATGGCCTCCACAAGCCTGATCATGGCAAAAAGATAAGATAGATTGTTGCTCATGATCAGGGACACATCTCCGGATTACTTGATCCGGGCAGGTCTTAAAAAGATAAGGATCATCCCAAAAAAAATACTTAACTTGTGAAAAGAAACGATTCTTATCTTGGGTGGACCAATGTGCAGGTGTCACACCCGTAACCAGATAATTAACAATGTCAGCAAACCAAGGTTCACTAGACACTGCCATCAGATACTCATCAGGAAAATTCTCGTTGACTGGAGAATCAACAGTCAAGGAATTAGGCAGCCGGGATAGATGGTCTGCAATCAAATTTTCACACCCTTTCTTATCCCTAATTTCAAGATCAAATTCTTGGAACAAAAGGACCCACCTAATGAGGCGAGCCTTGGCATCTTTCTTCTGCACAAGATATTTGATAGCTGCATGGTCAGTATAAATAATCACATGTGATCCAACCAAGTAGGGCCTAAACTTCTCTAAAGCAAACACAACAGCTAAAAATTCTTTCTCAGTGGTGGTATAATTAAGCTGTGCATCATTAAGAGTCCTACTTGCATAATAAATCACATGGGGCAATTTATTGATTCTTTACCCAAGAACAGCCCCTATAGCAAAATCAGAGGCCTCACACATAAGCTCAAATGAAACTGTCCAAATTGGAGCTTAAATAATGGGGGCTGAAGTCAACGCTCTTTTCAATTGCTCAAAACTATCATGACACTCAGAAGAGAAATCAAATGGGCAGTCCTTTGCCAAAAGAGAGGTGAGAGGTCTAGCTATCTGGCTAAAGTCCTTGATGAATCTCCTGTAAAAATCTGCATGGCCAAGAAAAGATCTAATGTCCTTCACACTCTTGGGTGGTTGTAAATTGGCAATAAGGTTCACCTTAGATCTATCAACCTTGATCCCTTCTTTGGACACAATGTGACCAAGAACTATACCTTGCTTTACCATGAAGTGGCACTTCTCCCAATTCAGGACCAAGTTCTTTTCTATGCATCTTTTAAGAACTAAAGAGAGATGATGCAAGCAATTAGAAAAAGTAGAGTCATAAATAAAAAAATCATCCATAAACACCTCTAGGAAGCGCTCTACCATATCAGAAAAGATACTCATCATGCACCTTTGGAATGTAGCAGGGGCATTGCAAAGCCCAAAAGGCATACGCCGGTAAGCAAAGGTTCTATAAGGGCATGTGAAAGTGGTCTTGTGTTGGTCCTCTAGAGCAATAGGAATTTGGTTATAGCCTGCATAACCATCAAGAAAATAATAATATTCATAACCAGTTAGTCTCTCTAACATCTGATCAATAAAAGGCAAGGGGAAGTGGTCCTTCCAAGTTGCCGCATTCAATTTTCTATAGTCAATATACACTCTCCATCCCGTTTGGATACGGGTTGGAATCAACTCATTATTAGCATTCTCAACTACAGTGACTCCTCCTTTCTTAGGCACAACCTGCACAGGACTCACCCATTGGCTATCAGAAAGAGGATAAATGATGCCATGATCCAAGCATTTTAGGATCTCTTTCTTGATTGCCTCTTTTATCACAGGATTAGCCCTCCGTTGGGGTTCCCTAGAAGGTTTGGAACTCTCCATCAGATGTATATGATGTTGAACAATGGAGGGACTAATACCTTTGATGTCAGACATGGTCCAACCTATGGCTTCCTTATGGTCCTTTAGAAACTTAATCAACTCTTCTTCCTAAATAGAAGTCAAATCAGAAGCAATAATAACAGGAAGAGTATGATCATGTCCTAAGAAGACATACTTGAGGTTGGAGGGCAATGCCTTCAACTCTAATGTGGGGGGCTCAATAATAGAGGATTTGGGAATGAAAGTGGATAAGGGTCCAAGGGGCTCCAAAGGTGATTGGATGCTCCAGACCTCAGATAAGGGAGTATCATTAATACCCTCCAATTCTTGCATACATTCTTGAAATCCTGAATCAAAATCAATCTCAAAGAACGTATCAATATCATCGGGAAATTCTTGAAGCATATGCACCTCTTCATCCATGTCAGGCTGCTTGTCCAACCTAAACACATTGAAGTCAATAGAAGTATTGCCAAAAGATAATTTCATGAAACCATTCCTGCAATTGATTAAAGCATTACTGGTAGCTAGGAATGGTCTACCCAATATAATTGGGATTTGGTCCTTGAAGTTGGTAGTGGGTTGGGTATTTAAAACAATAAAATCCACAGGAAAAATAAATTCCCCAACCTTCAACAGGACATCCTCAATCATTCCCTTAGGAACTTTAACCGACCGATCTGCAAGTTGAAGAGTAATTTTGATCGGTTTCAGTTCTCCCAATCCCAGTTGTTGGTAGACATGAAAGGGTAAGAGGTTCACACTTGCACCAAGGTCCAATAAAGCATGATCAATAGTGGTATGGCCTATAGTGCAAGAGATGGTGGGGCTTCCAGGATCCTTATGCTTAGTTGCTACTGACTGTGAGTTTAGAGAACTAATGTTAGCAGCCAAGAATGCCTTTTTGGGCACATTGGTGGTTCGCTTTTGGGTGCATAAGTCTTTGAGGACTTTAACATAAGCGGGGATCTGGGCAATAGCATCCAACAAGGGGATATTCACCTGAACATGTTTGAACACATCCAATATCTTCTCCATAGAAGGAGACTTCTTGCTAACCAACCTATTTGGGAAAGGGGCAGGTGGGGTATAAATTCTTTCAGGGTTGGTCTTTTTAACTTCCTCAACAGAATCCTCTTTGGTTTCCTCAACCAAATCATCTGGTATATCTTTAGGTTCATCAGATGAACCTGGAACAGTAGGCACTTCAATGGCCTCTTCAGAATGGGGAGAGTCAACAGGAGTATGAGATGGTAAAGACTGAGGTGCACTAACCAGTTGATACTCACGGCCACTCCTTAAAGCATAAACAACATTTACCTGTCTAGAGGGCCCTTGGTGCTGTTGGCCTTGTGCAACATTGGTTGGAGGAGCTTGGGTACCTTGCTGAATATGAACCTGATGCCTAGGATTTGGCTCAGGTTGGCTAGGTAACTTCCCTGTTTCCCTCTCATGTAGGATTGTGACAAGCTGGGTGAGTTATTTTTCCACTTTATTGTGGCTTGTCATGAGAAGAGCTATCTTGTTGTCCATCTCATTCAGTCTTGTTGCCTCTCCTGTATTGGTAAACCCTGGGGGTTGCTGATAAGGTGCAAGGAGAGGAGGCCTAGCAGAATTAATAGAAGGTCCTGGATGAGGACGAGGGGGAAAGGGATTAGGAGACATTCCTTGGCTTTGTGGTGCATAGTTGGTCCTTTGGGCACCAACCTGGCCTTGATGGTTAAAGTTGGATGGGCCTGCTTGGTTCCCTTGATTCCATGAGAAATTGGGATGATTTCTCCATCCTGGATTGTAAGTATTGCTATATGGGTTATTTTGGTAGAAAGCACTTACATTCTCAGTACTGGAATTGCCCACCAAGGTGTTGGGTCATTCCTCAGAAAGGTGTCTAGGGGTTTGGCACCAACTACATACCGACACATGGTTGACCTGGTTGATCGGATTAACTGGTATAGACTCTTTAAGAACTATGAACTCCAACCATTTTATGAGGCTGTCAAGTTTGGCCTCCTTGGCTAGCATACCCTCAATGAGATACCCCTTAGTGGTCCTTTCAGCCTCTTGGGAAGATTCTCATTCCTTAGTCTTATCAGCCAAGTTGGTTAAGAATGTCCATGCATCATTCTCCTCAGAAAAAGAAGTAAAGCCTGCTAGACACATAGACTCTACAAGTTGCTTGGTCTGATAATCAATACCCTCATAAATAATTTGGCATAGCTGCCACAAGTCAAAACCATGGTGAGGGCATTCTAAGAGAAGGTCCTTGAATCTTTCCATGAATTTAGAAAAGGACTCATGTGGTTTCTGCCTGAACTGGAGGATGTCACTTTTAAGCTTATTGGTCTTGAAGAGGGAAGAATTTTCTCACAAAGACAATGGTGAACTCATCCCATGTATTAATGGAGTTTGTTGGCAGTCCATAGAGCCACTTCTTGGCCTGGTCTTTCAGGGCAAAGGGTATAAACCTAAGCCTAACTGCATCATCAGTCAAATTCTAGACCTTAATTAGAACACAGACCTCCTCAAATTCCCTAAGGAAGAGATATGCATCCTCATTAGCCATCCCATGGAAATGGGGTAGCATGCTGATGAAGTTGGTCTTGAGTTCATAGTTATTCCCTGTAACAACAGGCAGACTAATGCATGAGGGTTGTGCAGCCCTGGTGGGGTAAAATCTATCTTTAAGAGTCTTGGGTTGTTGGTCACCCATGGTCAAAGGTGGTAGAGAAGGTGGTCTTCTAATAAGACGATTACTTGAATCACGAGTCCACACCTTAGCCACCTAAAAAGATATGAGGTCTCCTTTAGAAAAATTAAAAAAAAATAAAACACTTAAAAAAAAAAACTAGAAACAAGAGAGAGCCCAAGGTAGATAGTGCATCTCTATCCCTCAAAAAGTGATACAATGGTTCAAAAGCTGTAAGGATGCCATATAGGTTGACAGCAAGGGAACCCGTATAGTCTTCTATAGCCACCTACGTGCAACTCCAATATGGATTCTGATGTAGAATGGAGGTCTACTATACGTTTATGTTTCCAACACTCTCACTATGTCGCTTTCCTGTTATCAAGAGTGGTCACCTCCAAAGATAAGTCACATGTCAATCCACCCAACCAAGTCAAGATGTAGCGTCATAGGTAACTTAATCCTATGAGGGACACCAAAAGATGGAGGGTTGAAGCATATGAAGGACTTTAGATTGGGCGCACACTATTTGAAACTGAAGAGAAACAAGAAGAGGTTTTCAAAAACTGATTTTTTTCTTTTTCAAAAAAAAAGAAGAGAAAATAATAAACTAAAACACTTTGAACTACTTAAAAATCCGATAAATAAAATGGACAATAATCTCCCCGGAAACGGCGCCAAAAACTTGTTTTAGTTAAAATAATACCGCAAGCGTACGGGTCAATCGTAGCTACGGGTCGAACACGAGGAGATATACGCCACTTTATTTAACTAACTTAAAAGTAATGAAAAGTGAACCAAATTAAAGTGTTAAATTAAACTAATTAAATTAACAAAAATCAATGCATCCTAACTCATAAGCATCTAACAAAATTAAGGGATTAAATCGGCGTCCTAACACATGAGCATCTAACCTATCAAACCAAAGCGAATTGAAAGGAATAAAAATGCAGCCACACATACTAACCACATAAAAAGAAATAAGGGAATAAAAATGCATCCATAAACCACAACCATATAAAATTAAAATAAAAGAAATAGAGGGGGAAGAAGAAGAAGATAGAGAGAAATAGAGGAGATGGAGAATGAGATTGAGAGTTTAGATAGTAAAACCTGGATGTGCTTGCATTAATGTAAATGAAAAGCTTGAATACTTGCATAAACTTACCATGGCCTCCTCTTCTAAATCTTCAAGTCTTGTCATCAACTTAAGAACTTAGATTAGAAGGCTTAAAACCTAAACTAGAATTAAGAAATTACAACTCAATTGAAGACTTAAATTGAAATTAAAGCATAAACTAAACCTATTATAACCATTAAAAAAAAATCATAAAAGCAAACTAGAACTTAGAAAAGCCAAAAATCACAAATTAGAAGGAGAAGAAGAGAAGAAATTTCACTAAGTGAATGAGCAATTTTTACAAGAGAGGTAGGGGGTATTTATAGGTGGAAGAGAGGAGAAGAGAGAAGATGGAAGTGTAGGAGAAATATTCCCTAAGAAAAGAGAATATTCTCTTCTCTTTCCTCTTTTACAATGCCTTGAATCCTAAGCAAAAAGAAAAAAATAGAAAGAAGAAGAAGAGAAGATTGTTTACATAGACCTTCTATTTCTAGAAAAATAAACTTCCAATTCTAACAAGTGCTTCCTTTTCTTTGTAGATATCTTCTCCAAGCAATAAAATCAAAACATCTTTGATTTTTCAACCTTCCATAGATGAGAAAATATAAATCTATCCCAAGTAGAATTCCAGAAGTGCCCTTGAGAAGTTGGAGGAGAGAGAGAGTAAGGGTGATGACTAGGATTCCTTCAAGAATAAATAAAATACCCATTCTGTCCTTCAAAAAACGTGGAGCATGGGATGCTTATATAGGTCTCACCATTGTGTTCCTTGCGAAAAATCATCCAAAATAGACCCAAATTTCATCCAATTCGGCGTTGGGGAGCCCAAGATATCTCAAGTTGAAGTTGGACTGTCCAGAGCCTTCCAAATGGAATCTTTCGGGTACAGTAAAGTAACTTCTGATAATTGCATTAACACCCCTGAAATCCAAACTTCCGCTTCACTTTGTCCCCGTCCGACTGTCAATAATTATAAATAAACCCCTACAGACTATTTTCACGCGTCGTTATGGAAACGGCCATAACTTCTTCGTTTCAACTCGGAATTAAGTGTCATTTGAACCATTGCGAAGCTGACTCGATGGGCTATGCATCCATTCACACTTCTAAAAAGCTTAAAAACA
Source organism: Telopea speciosissima (assembly GCF_018873765.1). Classification (NCBI taxonomy): domain Eukaryota; kingdom Viridiplantae; phylum Streptophyta; class Magnoliopsida; order Proteales; family Proteaceae; genus Telopea; species Telopea speciosissima. The sequence continues at coordinate 16,020 of NW_025317710.1, forward strand.
TCTCCTTAGCATCATCTGCTCCATTTTCACAATAATTCATCTAAACCCTGAAAAGCACAAGAAAGCACCGAGTAACTCTGTCCAATGTGGTAAAATGTATGTTTTATGCCCTAAGATTTCACACATCAATGTGCTCATCAATAGGATGGGTTTTCCAAACAAGTTTATTCGGTGGGTGAAGGCTTGTGTTGATCCTCCTAGTTTCTCGATCCTTCTCAATGGGAGCCCAACAGGTTATTTTAGGGGCAAGAGGGGGATAAGACAGGGGGACCCGCTTTCCCCTTATTTATTCACAATTGCTATGGAAGGGTTTTCGGCCTTAATGCGGAAGTTGGAAGTTGAGGGACAGATCAGCCTGCTTCCACGGTGCAAAAGCTCCCATCTTACACACCTGATCTTTGTAGATGATTTGATGATTTTTGTGAAGGCTGTCCCTGACTCTATTTTGGCTTGTTTGGGGGCTCTGTCTGATTTTCATACTTACTCTGGGTTGAGACTCAACAGAGCTAAGTCCTCTATTATTTTAGGGGGCCTTACCTAAACAGCCAGGCTGCAACTACTGGAATTAACGAGTTTTGTGGACACTAAGCTGCCCATTCGGTACCTTGGTGTTCCACTTGTACCTCGTAAGCTTTCTATGGTAGATTGCTCTGCTATCTTGGATCTAGTGAGGCGAAGACTTGAAGGCTGGAAAGCTCGTTTCTTATCCTTTGCAGGAAGGTTGCAGCTTCTTACCTCTGTTCTTCAGGGTTGCTATATATATTGGTCGGGCATCTTTGCATTACCAGGTGGTGTCAAGCAAAAGCTGGAATCCATGTTCTCGAATTTCCTTTGGACGGGCCCCTCCTTGGAACGCAAGGTACATTATGTTTCTTGGGATAGAATTTGCAAACCTAAGGATGAGGGTGGCTTAGGTATCCGCAAAATTTCAGAAATGAATATTGCGGGTATCTTTAAACAAATCTGGTGGATTGCTTCCAAAAAGGACAGCCTGTGGGTTAGGTGGGTTTATGCCCGTTATTTAAAAAATGACTCTATTTGGACCGTGAAAATTTCCCAAAATTGCTCTTGGGTTTGGCGTAAAGTTCCCAAGTATAGAGATTTGGTTGAACCCCATGTTCACCACTTTATTGGGTCTGGCCATGCTACAAGGCTATGGCTTGATAAGTGGCATCCTCAAGGGGTTTTAATAAAAAATTTTGGGGATCGTATCAGATACGATGCGGGTTCTCATCGTATGGCTCTGGTTTCAGATATTATAAGACAAGGCACCTGGCATCCTACTACTCATGGGTCTTTTGATCTTATTAGTGCTTGGGGGGATTTGCAACATGTTCCTATTTTGAGAGGCAGGGATGACCTTATTGTTTGGAAGAATTCCTCTAATGGCTTATTTACTACTAAGTCAGCTTGGGACACTGTTAGAAGATCCTCTCCTAAAGTAGGGTGGCATAAATTTGTTTGGTTTACTCAGAATTTCCCTAAGCATTCTTGCACAACTTGGAGATGCCTTATGGAAGCTCTACTTACCAAAGATCAGCTTATTAAAAGGAATATTCAGGTTGGGCCGAATTGCATCTTATGTTGGGTTGGTACTAAAAGTCATGAGCATCTTTTCTTTAATTGCCCTTTTTCCACTAGCATTTGGGGTAAAATAAGTTCTTTTTGCTCCCATGGGGGTGGAGGCCCTACCAATCTCCAGAATGTGCTTGCTTGGCTCTTGAGTGTTGGTTGTGCAAATGATAGGATGGATTTGGTTCCCAAGTTGGGTTTTTGTGCTACTGTGCATTACATTTGGTGGGAGAGAAACCGAAGGCTGTTTGATAACAAGGTTAGAACCCATGATTAGATTATAGAGGCAATTCGTCTTGATGTGGCCATTAAGTGTGCTGCCTTTCCCATTTCTGCTGTCCACAGCCCAAGGAACTAGTTCTTGGCTGATAATTGGGGGATTAGGGTGGATTGGAAGGTGATTACTCAAAAAACCTATGCTTGGTTTAGACCTCCTACTCACATGGCAGTCCTTCACTGTGATGGGTCCTTAACAGCTGATAGAGCTTTCGATGGTGGAATCATTCGTGATGATGTAGGTGTTGCCATAATGGCGTTTGCGGGGAAGGGAGATATTAATTCTGTTCTAGGCATGGAGCTTTTTGCAATTTTAAAGGGGGTCACTTTTTGTATTCAAAGGAACCTACTTCGGGTTTCCATCAGATCCAATTCCAAATTGGCAGTAGATATTCTTAATGGGGCTGTGGACTGCCCTTAGAGCATGCAAATCTTGAGGGACCGTATAGCTATGCTACTACAGCAATTACAACGTAAGGAGATCAAACATGTTTGGAGAGAGCTCAACCAGCCAGCAGACTTTACTGCAGCTGTCACACCCCCATCCCTGAACCACGGGGAATGCAACTAGAGCGTACCAATACGCTCTCTAACCACCAGAATCACTGATGCAGTACCCAAGACTAACTCATTCACAACGACAAATAATAGGTAAAAGGAAAGGATTAATATTAATAACATCAGAGTTAGCAGAAGCTAGGTGATAGCATATAAAATATTGTCTATTCAAATTTACCCCTTCATATCAATGGGTTCTAATTAGGATCTATGTATTGTCACTGTATAATAAATACACTTATCAAGAAAGGAATAAAAGAATACACCTTTGAATCAGAAAATAGTTTATCAAAGTGTAACAAAAGATGGCCACCAGCCAAGAATCACTGTTCCCTCGTGGAACACATCTCACAGTAGCACTCCGGTCCATGATCCTCATACTCCGAAGTCCACCACTCTTCATGACCTTCATCAGGAGTCTTGAACTCCGTGCCGTCATGCCCGAATGTACCTGCATCAACTAAAAAAATATGTTTCCTCGAGGAGTGAGCTCCAACTGAGCCCAATGAGTGGCTAAGCCACACAAGCATACACAATAATAATAATGAATGGGGTTGACTGCAAACCATACATGATGGACGGATACCAAGGTGTCCCATACCACCAAGGTAGACCGTTCATCACATACAATTTACAATCATGCTACATGAATGAATGATGATGTATAGTTTTATTGTTATCCACCTAACACACAACTAAGTCAGGTATAGTACTATAGCAACACCTTAGGTAGCATCCCCGACATCGGTACCATAAACGGATGGTATACCGGCGATGACAAACCCGAGTCGCGCTGGAAGCCTGCTGTACCGGTCTCCACCAAGAGATATACGCAAACCCCCGAGTCAAATCCCGTCCTGGCGTTCGGCCCAAAATACGGTTGGCGCCCGAACTTCCCGGGTGGGTATACCCGAATAACGGTCGGAACCCACGGATTTGATCGACACCTAACCCCCTGTCGGTAAGGGTCATAGTACTGGGTAAACATTTATCCTAGCCAGCATTCACCTATTGTATGAGTGAGGTACGCATGTGCATAGGCCAGAGGCCGAGTCCATAGATACCGAAATACGGTCGGCCGGCTATCCTCTCGCCCCTCTAGCCCATACGTATGTATACAAGTACGAGATGTGAATACCGAAGGCAGTCGGTCGGTCACCATCCCGTTTCCACCTAATGCAATTTCAAGTACGGCAATCTCAAGCCCAGCACCCACCGGCACTTGGATCCCGCTTCCGAAGCCCTAGATCTACATGCCATGAGTGAGTCCATATTATGGAATCCTCAGGTCCAGCACCAACCGGCACCCGAGTCCCATAACTAAATCCAACACCATTCGCACCATAGCGCAGTAAAATAAATAATATCGCAAGACAAGAATGTAAAGTCCTATCAACATCTAAACATTTATATCGTCCTATATCTTACTAATAATTATATATTATAGCACACATGCATGAATGACATTCGCAAGACACGACACACAAACATTCCATAAATTAAGACGTTTGCTTAACTCACTCACCTTGATTCTCAGTAAATCGTCAGTACGGAGCTCTTCAAATCGACGTTCGATGCCAAGTACACTATCCCACGTACTAATACGCCCCCGAGCCGGGTCAGTCAACCTAAAGAGAGTGTACAACGTGGGGAGAGATTAGTGCCTTAGGGCTAGAAGAGTTGGGCCCCATAAGTTATCAAACAAGGCTAAAATAGGGGACCGGCACATACAGCAAGGCTATATCATGTGCCTGTCCATGTGCCTGTCCCTCTCGGACTTTCCCACCGGCAGATCTAGGTTCTCAGGACTGGCACTTGCATGTGCCTGTCCATGTGCCTGTCCCTCTCGGACCTCCCACCGGCAGATCTTTCTCAGGGACTGGCACTTGCATGTGCCTGTCCATGTGCCTGTCCCTCTCGGACCTCCCACCGGCAGATCTTTCTTAGGACTGGCACTTGCATGTGCCTGTCCATGTGCCTGTCCCTCTCGGACTTCCCACAGGCAGATCTAGTTTCTCAGGGACTGGCACTTGCATGTGCCTGTCCACGTGCCAGTCTTGTTGTTCATGCCATTCCGAGAATGGTTTTGCAGCCCCAAAGTCTTGGGCTAAAATGGGGTATTCTTAGGGGTTTTTAGGGGTCTCTTTGGCCATGAGAACAACTCCAACCAAACTGCCATAGCACACACCCAACATGGGTTTGTAAACCCCATGATCAATTAGGTTTTTCTCCATTAAAATACATATGGAAAGAAAACTCATGGGTTTGGGTATTGGGATTTTGAAAGGGGCTTTAATCAATGTTATTTAACAACCCACAAACCACACCTCTATGGTCTTCCATGAGGGTTGGTGAAACCCATAAATGGAGGTGAATCCCCAACTTAGGGTTCATAAATGGAGAAAGGGTGAAAGGGGGTTCAAGGTAGGATTAGGTGTCTTTATAACTAAGCTTCAAAGATTAGCCATTAATGGCCTTTCCATTAGGGTAGATGAAGCACTCATGGCTCATAAGTCCAAACCCTAGGTCTATAAATTAGGAAGTGAGAGAGAGAGAGAGAGAGAGAATGCTCACCAATGTAGGAGAGTAAGCTTGGGTTCCACCTCTCTTCCTTCTTCTTCTTCTTCTTTCGTTCCTTCTTCCTTCTTCTTCTTCTTCTTTCGTTCCTTCTTCCTTCTTCTTCTTCTTCTTTTTCTTCTTCTTCTTTCTTTCCTTCTCTCCTTTCCTCTCCACGATTTAGGTTTTCTATTGTGAGGTGAATAGTGGATTGACCCCTATTTACCTCACTTTAGTCTTAAGTCATGTTTGGTTGTCTTAGGTCTTTAGGTCCATTTTAAGTTATTGGGCCCATTATACTACTAGGCCCATAATATGATTAGAAGGAACATCAGGTCCTAAGCCCATTCTAGTATTTATACTCATGAGTTATTAGGATATTAACTTACTCCCAATCATCTATAAGTGGGAACGGGTACACCGGGCGAGGGCCGGGCGGATCCTCGAAATAAGAAAATGCTAGGAATGCACCCTCGAAGATAAACTTTCCCCTATCTCTGTCGATGTACCTATCCTCGACGACTTCTCTAGAGTCACGGCCAACAATCTTGTGGGATGGCTTGAGTATCATGGTCCACAGTTCATGAGCGTACTCCGCTCCCGGTTCTACATAAAAGGTTCAAACCAGACCGGTGGTCAGACCAAGTTTTAAACTGGGTTTTGGGCACGGATTTAACATCCTCCCCACCTTATAAGAATTTTGTCCTCAAAATTAAAACGTACCTGTCATGTTGAATAGATGGGGATGCGTTGCTCGAATCTCGCTCTCGCGCTCCCAAGATGCCTCCTCGTCAGAATGGTTCGAAATTAAAACGTACCTGTCATGTTGAATAGATGGGGATGCGTTGCTCGAATCTCGCTCTCGCGCTCCCAAGATGCCTCCTCGTTAGAATGGTTTCTCCATCGTACCTTAACATAAGAGACGACACGATTTCGAAGATTATGCTCATTCCTCTCAAGAATCTTCACAGGCTCCTCGACGTAAGTCAGGTCCTCGGAGAGTTCAGGTAATTCTTGGGTCAACACGTGGGCCGGATCCGCAATGTACTTCCTCAACATAAATTTGTAAAATACATCATGAACACCGACTAAAGATGGGGGCAGTGCCAGCCTGTATGCCACTGGTCCAATCCCTTGCCAGGATTTCATATGGTCCGATGTACCTAGGGCTCAGTTTCCCCTTTTTATCGAATCGTAGCACGCCTTTCGTTGGTGATACCTGAAGGAACACCTTATCACCTATAGTGAACTCAAGGTCCTTTCTCTTCAAGTCAGCATAGCTTTTCTGCCTTGACTGCGCCGCCTTGATTCGATCTCTAATCAAATCTACCTTTTCACATGTGGCTTGTATCAATTCGGGCCCCAAAATTCTTCGCTCACCAACCTCGTCCTAGTACAGTGGTGTCCTACACCTTCTGAGATATGTTCATCCCAACGACCCTTCAAATCAATGGCACAAGCCCTGAGCATGTCTTCCAGTGTCCGTATGGTCCTCTCTGACTGCCCATCGGTCTGTGGGTGGAAGGCCGTGCTAAAGTTCAACAGTGTGCCCATAGCCTTCTGGAAACCATCCCAAAATCTGGATGTGAACCTGGGATCACGATCGGAGATGATGCTTACTGGAACCCCATGCAGGCGAACAATATTGTCCATGTACAGCTTTGCTAGCTTTTCCATTGGGTAAGTTACTTTAATCGGAATGAAGTGTGAGGTCTTGGTGAGCCAATCCACAATCACCCATATGGCATCAACACCCCTAACTGTGCGGGGTAACCCTGTGACAAAGTCCATGGTGATGTGCTCCCACTTCCACTCTGGGATGGGAAGTGACTGTAGTAATCCATAGGGTCGATGTCTCTCGGCCTTTACCTTCTGACAGGTGAGGCATTTCGATACAAATGTTGCCACATCAGCTTTCATGCCTATCCACCAAAAGTGTAACTTCAAATCCTTGTACATCTTGGTGCTGCCGGGATGTACTGAGTATGGAGAACAATGGGCTTCACTCATAATTTCTTCCCTCAACTTCTCATCATTGGGTACATACAACCTACCCCTGAATCGAAGGATGCCATTTTTGGATAAAGTAAAATCCGATTCCTCCTGCGTCTCTTTCTGAATGCCATCCATCACTTTTTAAAATTCTGCATCAGTAGGTTGGGCTACTTTGATCTTCTCTATTAATGAGGGTTGTATTGTCAGGGCGGCGAATAACATAGTAGCATCACCAACTAACACTTCCAACTCCATTCTTCTAGCCTCCTCTATGAGCTGCCCATTGACTGTTAAGGCTGCCAAGGAAGGGTTTGTGATTTCCTACTAAGTGCATCTGCCACCACATTGGCTTTGATTAAATGGTATTGGATAGTGCCGGATAGAGGGGTTAAAACTGTGCTCAACTTCCGCTCCGGGATTGCTTAATTATTTAGCTTAAACTAAGTTGTATTGATTTGTCCTCTAATAGTATCCACCTTACACAATGGTACAAATCAATTCCGGTTTAGTTAATATAAAGTCCAGTGTATATAAGGACCCAGTGAAAATCAAACTCTGAGCTTATACTTCTAGAAATAGAGAGACGCAACTATTTTCGTATACTTCATCCAGTATTTGTACTCCTAAAATTTTGGGTTGAATGACACAAGGCTGTACTACTTTGCTTACCTGGCTTTTCGTATGAGGACTTTCACTTCCGATCCTCCAATACCTAACTCAGCTTTAGAATGAATTGGAATATTGATGGAATCCCTACTGTTCACTCCCAATAACGGAGGGGACATTCAGGGACCCATTACTCCACTTATATCTATTGTTGAGCAAAGTTTTGTCGAATCCTTCAGTTCCAGTTCCTTTTTGTTCTTGGCTGCACTTGGCTACACTAACACCCGATATAATACTGTTCATCAACTTAAATTGCTAGATCTATCATTCTCTTCCAACTACATGATATAATCCATACCTCCTAGCATCCGTCCTAAATTATCCTTTCTAGATATCCATCGGTTCGTGGGTGTATAGACATATCGAGATTCAACTACGTGCCTATATATATATATATATATATATATATATATATATATATATATATATATATTTTCACCGTCCCTTCAGAATCTAGACACAAATCTAGGGTTTCCTACTGGACAAGGTCCCTGAACGTACCAGGCCCATACACCAAGCCAATCCCAGCATTCCCGGTAGATTTACCAACAAGTCCAAAAAAAATGGCTCTCCTGAGAGACATGTGGGGCCATAGGCTTACCCAAGGGTACTTAGGACCAATACTCAAAATTTCTAGGTGGTTCCCAAAGAAAGCCCGGGCCAGTCACTGAGGCTACGAGAAAAATGAAAGATAATTTCCCCCTAATCATTAGCCTATGTAACAAGTCCTGCGGAGAGTCTCTCACCGATAGCTAGCTTTTTATGGTTAGGCTAATCCCAATTATCATTATATTTTACATCATTGTTCATGACTTTACCCTCATAAACCTTAGTATATAACCTTTTTTTTTTTTTTTTTTTTTTGTAACTCCTAGGGTTTAATGTGTAGTTTCTCATCTTTTCTTCATTCATTTCTAAACTGGTTTATGTTCTATGGAAGTCTCCTACCTTTATTTGTATTATCAAAGCATTGTTCTATCAGCAAAATTTATATATTCTCCCTTGTTGTACTGATTCTTGTTTGTGGTTAAGGCTTTTAATATTTAACCCTAATTTAGAGTAAATTGGGTCGTGTGAACACTGAGTTAGTCCATGAGGTAGAGCATCACGCTCTGATACCAAGCTGTCACACCCCCATCCCTGAACCACGGGGAATGCAACTGGAGCGTACCAATACGCTCTCTAACCACCAGAATCACTGATGCAGTACCCAAGACTAACTCATTCACAACGACAAATAATAGGTAAAAGGAAAGAATTAATATTAATAACATCAGAGTTAGCAGAAGCTAGGTGATAGCATATAAAATATTGTCTATTCAAATTTACCCCTTCATATCAATGGGTTCTAATCAGGATCTATGTATTATCACTGTATAATAAATACACTTATCAAGAAAGAAATAAAAGAATACACCTTTGAATCAGAAAATAGTTTATCAAAGTGTAACAAAAGATGGCCACCAGCCAAGAATCACTGTTCCCTCGTGGAACACATCTCACAGTAGCACTCCGGTCCATGATCCTCATACTCCGAAGTCCACCACTCTTCATGACCTTCATCAGGAGTCTTGAACTCCATGCCGTCATGCCCGAATGTACCTGCATCAACTAAAAAAATATGTTTCCTCGAGGAGTGAGCTCCAACTGAGCCCAATGAGTGGCTAAGCCACACAAGCATACACAATAATAATAATGAATGGGGTTGACTGCAAACCATACATGATGGACGGATACCAAGGTGTCCCATACCACCAAGGTAGACCGTTCATCACATACAATTTACAATCATGCTACATGAATGAATGATGATGTATAGTTTTATTGTTATCCACCTAACACACAACTAAGTCAGGTATAGTACTATAGCAACACCTTAGGTAGCATCCCCGACATCGGTACCATAAACGGATGGTATACCGGCGATGACAAACCCGAGTCGCCTGGAAGCTCTGCTGTACGGTCTCCACCAAGAGATATACGCAAACCCCGAGTCAAATCCCGTCTGGCGTTCGGCCCAAAATACGGTTGGCGCCCGAACTTCCGGGTGGGTATACCCGAATAACGGTCGGAACCCACGGATTTGACCGACACCTAACCCGTCGGTAAGGGTCATAGTCTTGGGTAAACATTTATCCTAGCCAGCATTCACCTATTGTATGAGTGAGGTACGCATGTGCATAGGCCAGAGGCCGAGTCCATAGATACCGAAATATGGTCGGCCGGCTATCCTCTCATCCCTCTAGCCCATACGTACATATACAAGTACGAGATGTGAATACCGAAGGCAGTCGGTCGGTCACCATCCCATTTCCACCTAATGCAATGGACAACTCTAATGCAATTTCAAGTACGGCAATCTCAAGCCCAGCACCCACCGGCACTTGGATCCCGCTTCCGAAGCCCTAGATCTACATGTCATGAGTGAGTCCATATTATGGAATCCTCGTGTCCAGCACCAACCGCACCCGAGTCCCATAACTAAATCCAACACCATTCGCACCATAGTGCAGTAAAATAAATAATATCGCAAGACAAGAATGTAAAGTCCTATCAACATCTAAACATTTATATCGTCCTATATCTTACTAATAATTATATATTATAGCACACATGCTTGAATGACATTCGCAAGACACGACACACAAACATTCCATAAATTAAGACGTTTGCTTAACTCACTCACCTTGATTCTCAGTCAATCGTCAGTACGGAGCTCTTCAAATCGACGTTCGATGCCAAGTACACTATCCCACGTACTAATACGCCCCCGAGCCGGGTCAGTCAACCTAAAGAGAGTGTACAACGTGGGGAGAGATTAGTGCCTTAGGGCTAGAAGAGTTGGGCCCCATAAGTTATCAAACAAGGCTAAAATAGGGGACCGGCACATACAACAAGGCTATATCATGTGCTGTCCATGTGCCTGTCCCCTCTCGGACTTTCCCACTAGCAGATCTAGGTTCTCAGGGACTGGCACTTGCATGTGCCTGTCCATGTGCCTGTCCCTCTCGGACCTCCCACCGGCAGATCTTTCTCAGGGACTGGCACTTGCATGTGCCTGTCCATGTGCCTGTCCCTCTCGGACCTCCCACCGGCAGATCTTTCTCAGGACTGGCACTTGCATGTGCCTGTCCATGTGCCTGTCCCTCTCGGACTTTCCACCGGCAGATCTAGTTTCTCAGGGACTGGCACTTGCATGTGCCTGTCCACGTGCCAGTCTTGCTGTTCATACCATTCCGAGAATGGTTTTGCAGCCCCAAAGTCTTGGGCTAAAATGGGGTATTCTTAGGGGTTTTTAGGGGTCTCTTTGGCCATGAGAACAACTCCAACCAAGCTGCCATAGCACACACCCAACATGGGTTTGTAAACCCCATGATCAATTAGGTTTTTCTCCATTAAAATACATATGGAAAGAAAACTCATGGGTTTGGGTATTGGGGTTTTGAAAGGGGCTTTAATCAATGTTATTTAACAACCCACAAACCACACCTCTATGGTCTTCCATGAGGGTTGGTGAAACCCATAAATGGAGGTGAATCCCCAACTTAGGGTTCATAAATGGAGAAAGGGTGAAAGGGGGTTCAAGGTAGGATTAGGTGTCTTTATAACTAAGCTTCAAAGATTAGCCATTAATGGCCTTTCCATTAGGGTAGATGAAGCACTCATGGCTCATAAGTCCAAACCCTAGGTCTATAAATTAGGAAGTGAGAGAGAGAGAGAGAGAGAGAGAGAGAGAATGCTCACCAATGTAGGAGAGTAAGCTTGGGTTCCACCTCTCTTCCTTCTTCTTCTTCTTCTTTCGTTCCTTCTTCCTTCTTCTTCTTCTTCTTTTTCTTCTTCTTCTTTCTTTCCTTCTCTCCTTTCCTCTCCACGATTTAGGTTTTCTATTGTGAGGTGAATAGTGGATTGACCCCTATTTACCTCACTTTAGTCTTAAGTCATGTTTGGTTGTCTTAGGTCTTTAGGTCCATTTTAAGTTATTGGGCCCATTATACTACTAGGCCCATAATATGATTAGAAGGAACATCAGGTCCTAAGCCCATTCTAGTATTTATACTCATGAGTTATTAGGATATTAACTTACTCCCAATCATCTATAAGTGGGAACGGGTACACCGGGCGAGGGCCGGGCGGATCCTCGAAATAAGGAAATGCTAGGAATGCACCCTCGAAGACAAACTTTCCCCTATCTCTGTCGATGTACCTATCCTCGACGACTTCTCTAGAGTCACGGTCAACAATCTTGTGGGATGGCTTGAGTATCATGGTCCACAGTTCACGAGCGTACTCCGCTCCCGGTTCTACATAAAAGGTTCAAACCAGACCGGTGGTCAGACCGAGTTTTAAACTGGGTTTTGGGCACGGATTTAACAGCAGCCATGGATACGGGGGATGGGGAAGCAATTTTTTATCCACTTGATTTCCCACAGGACTTGGTGGAGTTGGTTAAGAATGATTCAGATTGTAAAGCTTTTTTAAGGACCTTGTCTCATTGAGTTGTTGGCCTGGTCTTAGGCTTTTCCACCGAGGGCCTGTCCTCGGGTTGTTTTAGGGGCTCTCCTCCCCTTCTTAGGCCTGTCTAAGGGGGGAGGACAAGGGCTGCCTTCTTCTGTATATTTTTTTTTTTCTCTTTCTTAATACAATCACACTTACCTATAAAAAAAAAAAGGTGTCAATTCGATGGTCACGACGCTTAACATCGCATCCACACGTCTAATAAGAGATAAGGACACTTTTTAAAAAAACCCATGCCCAAAAAATACAGATATGCCCAAATAACCCCAAACGACCCATCCGGTCTGGTTTAAATCGTAAATGTACATATGTCGAAATAGGCATCGATTCGAAGGGCACGACCCTCAACTTCGCATCCACACGTCTAATAAGAGATAAGGGCACTTTTTAGAAAATCCCAAGCCCAAAAAAGTATAGAAATGCCCCCCCCCCAAACGACCCACCCAGTCTGGTTTAAATAAAAAATGAACATATGTCGAAATAGGCATCGATTCCAAGGTCACGACCCTCAACATCGCATCCACACGTATAATAAGATATAAGTAAACTTTTTAGAAAATCCCAAGCCCAAATAAGTACAGAAATGCCCCCAAATAACCCCAAACGACCCACCCGGTCTGGTTTAGACCAAAAATGTACATATATCGAAATTGGAATCGATTCGAAGGTCACGACCATCAACATCGCATCCACATGTCTAATAAGAGGTAAGAACACTTTTCAAAAATGCCCAAGTGCAAAAAAGTACAGAAAAGCCCCAAAATGACCCCAAACGACCCACCCGGTCTGGTAGAAATCGAAAATATACATATGTCGAAATAGGTGTCGATTCGAAGGTCACGACCCTCAACAGTGCATCCACACGTATAAAAAGTGATAAGGACACTTTTTAGAAAATCCCAAGCCCAAACAAGTACAGAAATGCCCCCAAATAACCCCAAACGACCCACCCGGTCTAGTTTAAACCGAAAATATATATATGTTGAATTAGGTACCAATTCGAAGGTCACGATCCTCAACATCCCATCCACATGTCTAATACGAGATAAGGACACTTTTTAGAACATCCCAAGCCCAAAAAAACACAGAAATGCCCCCAAATAACCCCAAACGACCCTCCCATTCTAGTTTAAACCGAAAATGAACATATGTCAAAATAGGTATCGATTCAACGGTCACGACCCTCAACATCGCATCCACACGTCTAATAAGAGACAATGATAGTATTTAGAAAACCCCAAGCCCAAAAAAGTACAAAAATGCCCCCAAATAACCCCAAACGACCCACCCGGTCAGGTCTAAATCGAAAATGTGCATATGTCGAAATAGGTATCGATTCGAAGATCACGACCCTCAACATCTTATCCACATGTCTAATAAGAGATAAGGACACTTTTTAGAGAATCCCAACCCCAAAAAACTACAGAAATGCTCCCCAATAACCCCAAACGACCCACCCGATCTAGTTTCAACCGAAAATGAACATATGTCGAAATAGGTATCGATTCGAAGGTCACGACCCTCAACATCGCATCCATACATCTAATAAGAGATAAGGACACTTTTTAGAAAATCCCAAACCCCAAAAAGTAACAAAATGCCCCCAAATAACCCTAAACGACCCACCCGGTCTGGTTTAAACCGAAAATGAGCATAACCTAAATAGGTATCGATTCGAAGGTCACGACCCTCAACATCGCATCCACACATCTAATAAGAGATAAGGACACTTTTTAGAAAATCCAAAGCCCAAAAAAATATACAAATGCCCCCAAATAACCCCAAACGACCCTCCTGGTTTGGTTTAAACCGAAAATATAGATTTGTCGAAAAAGGTATCGATTCGAAGGCCATGACCCACAACATAGCATCCACACGTTTAATAAGAGATAAGGACATGTTTTAGAAAATTCCAAGCCCAAAAAATATAGAAATGCTCCCAAATAACCCCAAACGACCCACCCAGTCTGATTTAAACAAAAAATAAACATATGTCAAAATAGGTATCGATTCGAAGGTCACGACCCTCAACATCGCATCCACACGTCTAATAAGAGATAATGACACTTTTTAGAAAATCCAAAGCCCAAAAAAGTATAGAAATGCCCCCAAATAACCCCAAACGACCCTTCTGGTTTGGTTTAAGCCGAAAATGTACATATGTCGAAATAGGTATTGATTCGAAGGTCACGACCCTCAACATCGCATCCAAACGTCTAATAAGAGATAAGGACATTTTTTAGAAAATCCCAAGCCCAAAAAAGTATAGAAATGCCCCCAAATAACCCTGAATGACCCACCTGGTCTGGTTTAAACCAAAATTGTACATATGTAAACATAGGTATCGATTCGAAGGTCACGACCCTTAACATCGCATCCACACGTATAATAAGAGACAAGGACACTTTTTAGAAAATCCCATGCCCAAAAAAATATAGAAAGGCCCCTAAAAACCCCAAATGACCCTCCCGGTCTGGTTCAAACCAAAAATGTACATACGTCGAAATAGGTATCGATTCGAAGGTCACGACCCTCAACATCGTATCCACACGTTTAATAAGAGATAAGGACACTTTTCAGATAATCCCAATCCCATAAAAGTGTAGAAATGCCCCGAAATAACCACAAACGACCCACCCGGTCTGGTTTAAACCAAAAATGTACATAAGTCAAAATTGGTAACGATTCGAAGGTCAAGACCCTCAACATCGCATCCACACGTCAAATAAGAGTTAAGGACACTTTTTAGAAAATCCCAAGCCCAAAAAAATATCGAAATGCCCCCAAATAATCCCAAACGACCCTCCCGGTCTGGTTTAAACCGAAAATATACACTTGTTGAAATAGGTATTGATTCGAAGGTCACGACCCTCAACATCACATCCACATGTGTAATAAGAGATAAGGATACTTTTTAGAAATCCCAAGCCCAAAAAATATAGAAATGGCCCGAAATAACCCCAAACGACCCACCCGATCTGGTTTAAATCGCAAATGTACATATGTTGAAATAGGTATCGATTCGAAGGTCACGACCCTCAACATTGCATCCACACGTCTAATAAGAGATAAGGACACTATTCAGAAAATCCCAAGCCCAAAAAAGTACAAAAAAACCCCCAAATAACCCAAAAAGACCCACCCGTCCGATTTAAGCCGAAAATGTACATATGTCGAAATAGGTATCGATTCGAAGGTCACGACCCTCAACATCGTTTCCACACGTCTAATAAGAGATAAGGACACTTTTTAGAAAATCACAAGCCCAATAAAGTACAGAAATGTCCCCAAATAACTCCAAACGACCCACCAAGGCTTGTTTAAACCAAAAATTAACATATGCCGAAATAAGTACCGATTCGAAAGTCATAACTATCAACATCGCATCCACACTTCTAATAAGAGATAAGGACACTTTTTAGAAAATACCAACCCCAAAAAAGTATAGAAATGCCCCCAAATAACACCAAGCGACCAACCCGGTCTTGTTTAAATTGAAAATGAACATATATCAAAATAGGTATCGATTCGAAGGTCACGACCCTCAACATCGCATCCACTCGTCTAATAAGAGATAAGGACACTTTTTAGAAAATCCCAAGTGAAAAAAAGTCCAGAAATGCCCCCAAATAACCCCCAATGACCCACCCGGTTTGGTTTCAACCGAAAATGAACTTATGCCGAAATAGGTATCAATTCGAAGGTCACGACCCTCAACATCGCATCCACACGTCAAATAATAAATAAGGACACTTTTTAGAAAATCCCAAGCCGAAAAAAATATATAAATGCCCCCAAATGACCCTCCCGGTATGGTTTAAACCGAAAATGTAAATTTGTCGAAATAGGTAACGATTCGAAGCTCACAACCCTCAACATCGCATCCACATGTCTAATAAGAGATAAGGACATTTTTTAGAAAATCCCAAGCCCAAAAAAATACAGAAATGCCCCCAAATAACTCCAAACGACCCACCTTGTCTGGTTTAAACAAAAAATGTACATAAGTCAAAATTGGTATTGATTCGAAGGTCACGACCCTCAACATCACATCCACACGTCTAATAAGAGATAATGACACTTTTTAGAAAATCCCAAGCCCAAAAAAGTACAGAAATGCCCCCAAATAACCCTAAATGACCCACCCGATTTGGTTTAAACCGAAAATGAACATATGTCAAAATAGGTATCAATTCGAAGGTCACGACCCTCAACACCGCATCCACACGTCTAATAAGAGATAAGGAAACTTTTTAGAAAATGCCAAACCCAAGAAAGTCCAGAAATGCTCTCAAATAACCCCAAACGACCTTCCTGGTCTGGTTTAAATCGAAAATGAAAATATGTCGAAATAGGTATCAATTCGATGGTCACGACCCTTAACATCGCATCCACACGTATAATAAGAGATAAGAACACTTTTTAGAAAATCCCAAGCACCAAAAAGTACAGAAATGCCCCCAAATAACCCAGAATGACCCACCTGGTCTGGTTTAAATCAAAATTGTGCATATGTCAACGTAGGTATCGATTCGAAGGTCACGACCCTTAACATCGCATCCACATGTATAATAAGAGATAAGGATACTTTTTAGAAAAGCCCATGCCTAAAAAAATATAGAAAGGCCCCCAAAAACCCCAAATGACCCTCCCAGTCTGGTTCAAACAAAAAATGTACATATGTCCGAAATAGGTATCGATTCGAAGGTCACGACCCTCAACATCGTATCCACACGTTTAATAAGAGATAAGGACACTTTTCAGATAATCCCCATCCCATAAAAGTATAGAAATGCCCCCGAAATAACCGCAAACGACCCACCTGGTCTGGTTTAAACAAAAAATGTACTTAAGTCAAAATTGGTATCAATTCGAAGGTCACGACCCTCAACATCGCATCCACACGTCAAATAAGAGATAAGGACACTTTTTAGAAAATCCCAAGCCCAAAAAAATATAGAATTGCCCCCAAATAACCCCAAACGACCCTCCCGGTCTAGTTTAAACCGAAAATATACACTTGTTGAAATAGGTATCGATTCGAAGGTCACGACCCTCAACATCACATCCACACGTGTAATAAGTGATAAGGACACTTTTTAGAAAATCCCAAGCCCAAAAAATATAGAAATGCCCCCAAATAACCCCAAACGACCCACCGGTCTGGTTTAAATTGTAAATGTACATATGTTGAAATAGGTATCGATTCAAAGGTCACGACCCTCAACATTGCATCCACACGTATAATAAGAGATAAGGACACCATTTAGAAAAGCCCAAGCCCAAAAAAGTACAAAAAAACCCCCAAATAACCCCAAATGACCCACCCGTCTGGTTTAAGCCAAAAATGTACATATGTCGAAATAGGTATCGATTCGAAGGTCATGACCCTTAATATCGCATCCACACGTCTAATAAGAGATAAGGACACTTTTTAGAAAATCCCAAGTGAAAAAAAGTCCAGAAATGCCCCCAAATAACCCCCAACGACCCACCCGGTTTGGTTTCAACCAAAAATGAACTTATGCCGAAATAGGTATCAATTCGAAGGTCACGACCCTCAACATCGCATCCATACGTCTAATAAGAGATAAGGAAACTTTTTAGAAAATACCAAACCCAAAAAGTTCAGAAATGCCCCCAAATAACCCCAAACGACCCTCCCGGCTAGGTTTAAACCGAAAATGAACATAAGTCAAAATAGGTATCAATTCGAAGGTCATGAACCTCAACATCGCATCCACACGTCTAATAAGAGATAAGGAAACTTTTTAGAAAATACCAAACCCAAAAAAGTACAGAAATGCCCCCAAATAACCCCGAACAACCCACCCGGTCTGGTTTAAACCAAAATTGTACATATGTCAACATAGGTATCGATTCAAAGGTCACAACCCTCAATACTGCATCCACACGTATGGTAAGACATAAGGACACTTTTTAGAAAATCCCAAGCCCAAAAAAGTACAGAAATGCCCCCAAATAACCCAAACGACCCACGCGGTCCGGTTTCAATCGAAAATGAACATTTGTTGAAATAGGTATCGATTCGAAGGTCAAGACCCTCAACATCGCATCCACACGTCCAATAAGAGATAAGGACACTTTTTAGAAAATCCCACGCCCAAAAAAATACAGAAATGCCCCCAAATTACCCCAAACGACCCACCCGGTCTGGTTTAAAAGGAAAATGAGCATATGCCGAAATACGTATCGATCCGTAAGTCACAACCCTCAACATCGCCTCCATACATCTAATAAGAAATAAGGACACTTTTTAGAAAGTACCAAACCCAGAAAAGTACAAAAATGCCCCGAAATAACCCCAAGCGACCCACCTGGTCTGGTTTGAACAAAAAATAAACATGAGTCAAAATAGGTATCGATTCAAATGTCACGAGCCTCAACATCAAATCCACACATCTAATAAGAGATAAGGACACTTTTAAGAAAATCCCAAGCCCAAAAAAGTACGGAAATGCCCCCAAATAACCACAAACGACCCACCCGACCAGGTTTAAACCGAAAATGTGCATATGTCTAAATAGGTATCGATTCGAATGTCACGACCCTCAACATCGCATCTTCACATCTAATAAGAGATAAGGACACTGTTTAGAAAATCCCATGCCCAAAAAAGTACAAAAATGTCTCCAAATAACCCCAAACGACCCACCCAGTCCAGTTTCAACCGAAAATGAACATTTGTTGAAACAAGTATCGATTCGATGGTCAGGACCCTCAACATCGCATCCACACGTCTAAGAAGAGATAAGTACACTTTTTAGAAAATCCCAAGTCCAAAAAAAAAAAACAGAAATGCCCCCAAATAACCCCAAATGACCCACCCGGTCTGGTTTAAACAAAAAATATGCATATGTCGAAATAGGTTTCGATTTGAAGGTCACGACCCTCAACATCGCATCCACACATCTAGTAAGAGATAAGGACACTTTTTAGAAAATCCCAAGCCCAAAAATGTACAGAAATGCCCCCAAATAACCCCAAATAACCCACCGCTCTGGTTTAAACAAAAAAAGAGCATATGCCGAAATAGGTATCGATTCGTAGGTCACGACCCTCAACATCGCATCCAGACGTCTAATAAGAGATATGGACACTTTTTCGAAAATACCAAACCCAAAGAAGTACAGAAATGCCCCCAAATAACCCCAAATGACCCACCCCGTCTGGTGTATACCAAAAATGAACATATGTCAAAACACGTATCGATTCGAAGGTCACAACACTCAACATCGCATCCACACATCTAATAAGTGATAATGACACTTTTTAGAAAATCCCAAGCCTAAAAAAGTACTGAAATGCCCCTAAATAACCCCAAACGACCCACCCGGTCAGGTCTAAACCAAAAATGTGCATATGTCGAAATAGGTATCGATTAGAGGGTCACGACCCTCAACACCTTATCCACACGTGTGGGTCATTTTGGGTTATTTGGGTGCATTTCTGTACTTTTTTGGGCTTGGGATTTTCTAAAAAGTGTCCTTATCTCTTATTAGACGTGGGGATGTAATGTTGAGGGTCGTGACCTTCGAATCGATACCTATTTCGACATATGTTCATTTTCAGTTTAAACCAAACTAGGTGGGTCATTTGAAGTTATTTGGGGGTATTTCTGTACTTTTCAGGGTTTGGTATTTTCTAAAAATTGTCCTTATCTCTTGTTAGATGTGTGGATGCGATGTTGAGGGTCGTGACCTTCGAATCGATACCTATTTTGACATATGTTCATTTTTGGTTTAAACCAGACCGGGTGGGTTGTTTTGGGTTATTTGGCAGCATTTCTGTACTTTTTACGGTTTAGGATTTCTAAAAAGTGTCCTTATCACTAATTAGACGTATGGATGCGATGTTAAGGGTTATGACCTTCGAATCGATACCTATTTTGACATATGTTCATTTTCGGTTGAAACCAAACCAGGTGGGTTATTATGGGTTATTTGCGGGCATTTCTGTACTTTTTTTGGTTTGGTATTTTTTAAAATGTGTCCTTAACTCTTATTAGACGTGCGGATGCGGTGTTGAGGGTCATGACCTTTGAATTGATACCTATTTCGGCATATGTTCATTTTCGGTTTAAACCAGACCGGGTGGGTTGTTTTGGGTTATTTGGCGGCATTTCTGCACTTTTTAGGGTTTAGGATTTCTAAAAAGTGTCCTTATCACTAATTATACGTGTGGATGCGATGTAAAGGGTCATGACCTTCGAATCGATACCTATTTTGACATATGTTCATTTTCGGTTCAAACCAGACTAGGTGGGTTGTTATGGGTTATTTGCAGGCATTTCTGTACTTTTTTTGGTTTGGTATTTTTTTAAAAGTGTCCTTATTTCTTATTAGACATGTTGATGCGATATTGAGTGTTGTGACCTTCGAATCGATACCTATTTTGGCATATGCTCATTTTCGGTTTAAAACCAGACCGGGTGGGTGGTTTGGGGTTATTTGAGGGCATTTCTGTACTTTTTGGGGTTCAGGATTTCTAAAAAGTGTCCTTATCACTAATTAGACGTGTGGATGCGATGTTGAGGATCGTGACCTTCGAATTGATATCTATTTTGACATATTTTCAATTTTGGTTCAAA
>NW_025317711.1:0-36399 GCF_018873765.1 Telopea speciosissima
TTCGATGGAAACGACCTTCAACATCGCATCCACACGTCTAATGAGAGATAAGGACACTTTTTAGAGAATCCGGAACCCAAAAAAGTATAGAAATGCCCCCAAGTAACCCAAAACGACCCACCGATCTGGTTTAAACCGAAAGTGAACGTATGCAAAAATACGTATCGATTCGAAGGTCACGACCCTCAACACCGCATCCACACGTCTAATAAGAGATAAGGACACTTTTGAGAGAATCGCAAACCCAAAAAATGGCAGAATGCCTCCAAATAACCCGAAATGAACCACCCAGTCTGGTTTAAACCGAAAATAAACATTTGATGAAATAGGTATCGATTCGAAGCTGAAGACCCTCAACATCGCATCCACACATCTAATAAGAGATAAGGACACTTTTTAGAAAATACCAAACCCAAAAAAGTATGAAAATGCCCCCAAATAACCCAAAATGGCCAACCTGGTCTTGTTTAAACCGAAAACGAACATATGTCGAAATTGGTATTGATTCGAATGTACGACCCTTAACATCGCATCCACACGTCTAATAAGAGATAAGGACACTTTTTAGAGAATCCCAAACCCAAAAAAGTACAGAAATGCCCCCAAATAACTCCAAATGACCCACCACGTCTGGTTTAAACCAAAAATGAACATGTGTCAAAATAGGTATCGATTCAAAGGTAACAACCCTCAACATCGCATCCACACGTCTAATAAGAGATAAGGACAATTTTTAGAAAATACCAAACCCAAAAAAGTATAGAAATGCCCCCAAATAACCCCAAATGACCCACCCGGTCAGTTATAAACCGAAAATGAACATAGGTCAAAATAGGTATCGATTCGTAGGTCACAACCCTCAACATCGCATCCACACGTCTAATAAGAGGTAAGGACACTTTTTACAGAATCCCAAACCCAAAAACGTAAAGAAATTTCTCAAATAACCCCGAACGACCCCCACCTTGTCTGGTTTAAACCGAAAATGAACATATGTCGAAATAGGTATCGATTCAAAGTTGACAACCATCAAAATCGCATCCACAAGTCTAATAAGAGATAAGGACATTTTTTTTAAAATCCCAAACCCTAAAAAGTACGGAAATGCCCCCAAATAACCCCAAACAACCCACCCGGACTTGTTTAAACCGAAAATGAACATATGCCGAAATAGGTATCGAATCGAAGGTCACGATCCTCAACATAGCATCCACACGTGTAATAAGATATAAGGACAATTTTTAGTAAATACCAAACCCAAAAAAGTACAGAAATGCCCCCAAAGAACCCCAAACGACCCACCCGGTCTGGTGTGAAACGAAAATGAACATATGTCGAAATAGGTATCGATTCGATGGAAACGACCTTCAACATCGCATCCACACGTCTAATGAGAGATAAGGACACTTTTTAGAGAATCCGGAACCCAAAAAAGTATAGAAATGCCCCCAAGTAACCCCAAACGACCCACCCGGTCTGGTTTAAACCGAAAGTGAACATATGCAAAAATACGTATCGATTCGAAGGTCACGACCCTCAACATCGCATCCACATGTCTAACAAGAGATAAGGACACATTTTAGAAAATACCATGCCCAAAAAAGTACAGAAATGCCCCCAAATAACCCCTAACGACCCACCCGGTCTGGTTTAAACCGAAAATGAACATATGCCAAAATAGCTATCGATTCGAAGGCCACGACGCTCAACATCGCATCCACACATCTAATAAGAGATAAGGACACTTTTTAGAGAATCCCAAACACAAAAAAGTACCAAAATGCCTCCAAATAACCCGAAACGACCCACCCGGTCTGGTTTAAACCAAAAATAAACATTTGCCGAAATAGGTATCGATTCGAAGATGAAGACCCTCAACATCGCATCCACACGTCTAATATGAGATAATGACACTTTTTAGAAAATACCAAACCCAAAAAAGTACAGAAAAGTCCCCAAATAACCCCAAACGATCCACCCGGTCTGGTGTAAACCGAAAATGAACAAATGCCAAAATAGGTATCGATTCGAAGGTCACGACCCTCAACACCGCATCCACACGTCTAATAAGAGATAAGGACACTTTTGAGAGAATTGCAAACCCAAAAAATGGCAGAAATGCCTCCAAATAACCCGAAATGAACCACCCTATCTGGTTTAAACCGAAAATAAACATTTGATGAAATAGGTATCGATTCGAAGCTGAAGACCCTCAACATCGCATCCACACATCTAATAAGAGATAAGGACACTTTTTAGAAAATACCAAACCCAAAAAAGTATGAAAATGCCCCCAAATAACCCAAAATGGCCAACCTGGTCTTGTTTAAACCGAAAATGAACATATGTCGAAATTGGTATTGATTCCAACGTATGACCATTAACATCACATCCACACGTCTAATAAGAGATAAGGACACTTTTTAGAGAATCCCCAACCCAAAAAAGTACAGAAATGCCCCCAAATAATCCCAAACGATCCACCCAGTCTGGTTTAAATAAAAAATAAATATATGTCGAAATAGGTATCGATTCGAAGGCCACGACCCTCAACATCGCATCCACACATCTAATAAGAGATAAGGACACTTTTTAGAGAATCCCAAACCCAAAAAAGTACAGAAATGCCCGCAAATAACCCCAAATGACCCACCACGTCTGGTTTAAACAAAAAATGAACATGTGTCAAAATAGGTATCGATCCAAAGGTGACAACCCTCAACATCGCATCCACACGTCTAATAAGAGAGGACAATTTATAGAAAATACCAAACCCAAAAAAGTACAGAAATGCCCCCAAATAACCCCAAACGACCCACCCAATCAGGTGTAAATCAAAAATGAACATACGTTGAAATAGGTATCGATTCGTAGGTCACAACCCTCAACAACGCATCCACATGTCTAATAAGAGGTAAGGACACTTTTTAGAGAATCCCAAACCCAAAAACGTAAAGAAATTCCACAAATAACCCCGAACGACCCCCACCTTGTCTGGTTTAAACCAAAGATGAACATATGTTGAAATAGATATCGATTCAAAGTTGACGACCCTCAAAATCGCATCCACACATCTAATAAGAGATAAGGACATTTTTTTTAAAACCCCAAACCCTAAAAAGTACAGAAATGCCCCCCAAATAACCCCAAACAACCCACCCGTTCTGGTTTAAATCGAAAATGAACATATGCCGAAATAGGTATCGAGTCGAAGGTCACAATCCTCAACATCGCATCCACACGTCTAATAAGATATAAGGACAATTTTTAGAAAATACCAAACCCAAAAAGTACAGAAATGCCCCCATATAACCCCAAACGACCCACCCGATCTGGTTTGAACAGAAAATGAACATATATCAAAATCGGTATCGATTCGATGGAAACGACCTTCAACATCGCATCCACACGTGTAATGAGAGATAAGGACACTTTTTAGAGAATCCGAAACCCAAAAAAGTACAGAAATGCCCCCAAGTAACCCCAAACGACCCACCCGGTCTGGTTTAAACCGAAAGTGAACATATGCAAACATACGTATCGATTCGAAGGTCACGACCCTCAACATCGCATCCACATGTCTAACAAGAGATAAGGACACTTTTTAGAAAATACCAAGCCCAAAAAAGTACAAAAATGCCCCCAAATAACCCCTAACGACCCACCCGGTCTGGTTTAAACCGAAAATGAACATATGCCAAAATAGCTATCGATTCGAAGGCCACGACCCCAAACATCGCATCCACACATCTAATAAGAGATAAGGACACTTTTAAGAGAATCCCAAACACAAAAAAGTACCAAAATGCCTCCAAATAACCCGAAATGACCAACCCGGTCTGGTTTAAACCGAAAATAAACATTTGCCGAAATAGGTATTGATTCGAAGGTGAAGACCCTCAACATCGCATCCACACGTCTAATATGAGATAAATAAACTTTTTAGAACATACCAAACCCAAAAAAGTACAGAAAAGTCCCCAAATAACCCCAAACGACCCACCCGGTCAGGTGTAAACCAAAAATGAACAAATGCCGAAATAGGTATCGATTCGAAGGTCACGACCCTCAACATCGCATCCACACATCTAATAAGAGATAAGGACACTTTTGAGAGAATCGCAAACCCAAAAAATGGCAGAAATGCCTCCAAATAACCCGAAATGACCCATCCTGTCTGGTTTAAACCGAAAATATTTATTTGTCGAAATAGGTATCGATTCGAAGGTGAAGACCCTCAACATCGCATCCACACATCTAATAAGAGATAAGGACACTTTTCAGAAAATACCAAACATAGAAAAGTATGAAAATACCCCCAAATAACCCAAAATGACCTACCTGGTCTTGTTTAAACCGAAAATGAACATATGTCAAAATTGGTATTGATTCGAACGTCACGACCCTTAACATCGCATCCACACGTCTAATAAGAGATAAGGACACTTTTTAGAGAATCCCAAACCCCAAAAAGTATAGAAACACCCCCAAATAACCCCAAACGACCCACCCAGTCTGGTTTAAATCGAAAATAAATATATGTCGAAATAGGTATCGATTCGAAGGTCATGACCATCAACATCGCATCCACACGTCTAATAAGAGATAAGGACACTTTTTAGAGAATCCCAAACCCAAAAAAGTTCAGAAATGCCCCAAATAACCCCAAATGGCCCACCACGTCTGGTTTAAACCAAAAATGAACATGTATCAAAATAGGTATCGATTAAAAGGTGACAACCCTCCACATCGCATCCACACGTCTAATAAGAGATAAGGACAGTTTTTAGAAAATACCAAACCCAAAAAAGTACAGAAATGCCCCCAAATAACCCCAAACGACCCACCCGTCCAGGTGTAAATCGAAAATGAACATACGTTGAAATAGGTATCGATTCGTAGGTCACAACCCTCAACATCGCATCCACACGTCTAATAAGAGGTACCAAAAACGTAAAGAAATTCCTCAAATAACCCCGAACGACCCCCACCTTGTCTGGTTTAAGCCGAAAATGAACATATGTCGAAATAGGTATCGATTCGAAGCTGACGACCCTCAAAATTGCATCCACACGTCTAATAAGAGATAAGGACACTTTTTTTAAAATCCAAAACCCTAAAAAGTACAAAAATGCCCTCAAATAACCCCAAACAACCCACCCTGTCTGGTTTAAACCAAAAATGAACATATGTCAAAATAGGTATCGAATCGAAGGTCACGATCCTCAACATCGCATCCACACGTGTAATAAGATATAAGGACAATTTTTAGAAAATACCAAACCCAAAAAAATACAGAAATGCCCCCAAATAACCCCAAACGACCCACCCGGTCTGGTTTGAACCGAAAATAAACATATGTCAAAATAGGTATCGATTCGATGGAAACGACCTTCAACATTGCATCCACACGTCTAATGAGAGATAAGGACACTTTTTAGAGAATTTGAAACCCAAAAAAGTACAGAAAAGCCCCCAAGTAACCCCAAACGACCCACCCGGTATGGTTTAAACCGAAAGTGAACATATGCAAAAATACATATTGATTCGAAGGTCACGACCCTCAACATCGCATCCACATGTCTAACAAGAGATAAGGACACTTTTTAGAAAATACCAAGCCCAAAAAAGTATAGAAATGCCCCCAAATAACCCCAAACGACCCACCCGGTCTGGTTTAAATCGAAAATGAACATATGCCAAAATAGCTATCGATTCGAAGGCCACGACCCTCAACATCGCATCCACACATCTAATAAGAGATAAGGACACTTTTTAGAGCATCCCAAACACAGAAAAGTACCAAAATGCCTCCAAATAACCCGAAACGACCCACCCGATCTGGTTTAAACCGAAAATAAACATTTGCCAAAATAGGTATTGATTCGAAGGTGAAGACCCTCAACATCGCATCCACACTTCTAATATGAGATAAGGACACTTTTCAGAAAATACCAAACCCCAAAAAGTACAGAAAAGTCCCCAAATAACCCCAAACGAC
Source organism: Telopea speciosissima (assembly GCF_018873765.1). Taxonomy (NCBI): domain Eukaryota; kingdom Viridiplantae; phylum Streptophyta; class Magnoliopsida; order Proteales; family Proteaceae; genus Telopea; species Telopea speciosissima. The sequence goes on from NW_025317711.1 coordinate 6,002, forward strand.
CCACCCGGTCTGGTCTAAACCGAAAATGAACAAATACCAAAATAGGTATCGATTCGAAGGTCACGACCCTCAACGTCGCATCCACACGTCTAAGAAAAGATAAGGACACTTTTGAGAGAATCGCAAACCCAAAAAATGGCAGAAATGCCTCCAAATAACCCGAAATGACCCACCCTGTCTAGTTTAAACCAAAAATAAACATTTGCCGAAATAGGTATCGATTCGCTGGTGAAGACCATCAACATCGCATTCACACATCTAATAAGAGATAAGGACACTTTTTAGAAAATACCAAACCCAAAAAAGTACGAAAATGCCCCCAAATAACCCAAAACGACCTACCTGATCTTGTTTAAACCAAAAATGAACATATGCCAAAATAGGTATCGATTCGAAGGTCATGATCCTCAACATCGCATCCACACGTCTAATAAGAGATAAGGACACTTTTTAGAGAATCCCAAACCCAAAAAAGTACATAAATGCCCCCAAATTACCCCAAACAACCCACCCTATCCAGTTTGAATCGAAAATGAACATATGTCAAAATAAAGTATCGATTCAAAGGTGACGACCCGCAACATCGCATTCACACATCTAATAAGAGATAAGGATAATTTTTAGAAAATGCCAAACTTAAAAAAGCACAGAAATGCCCCTAAATAACGCCAAACGACCCACTAGGTCTGGTTTGAACCGAAAATGAACATATGTCGAAATAGGTATCGATTCGAAGGTCACGACCCTCAACATTGCGTCCACACGTTTAATTGGAGATAAGGACACATTTTAGAAAATCCCAAACCCAAAAAAGTACGGAAATGCCCCTAAATAACAATAAACGACCCACCTTGTCCGGATAAAACCAAAAATCAACATATGTCGAAATAGGTAACGATTCGAAGGTCACGACCCTCAACATCGCATCCACATGTCTAATAAAAGATAAGGACACTTTTTAGAGAATCCCAAACCCAACAGAAACGCCCCCAAACAACACCAAACGGCCACCCCAGTCTGGTTTAAAACGAAAATGAACATATGCAGAAATAGGTATCGATTCGAAGGTCAGGACCCTCAATATCGCATCCACACGTCTTATAAGAGATAAGGACATTTTTTAGAAAATCCCAAGCCCAAAGAAGTATAGAAATGCCCCCAAATAACCACAAACGACCCACTCGATATGGTTTAAACCGAAAATTAATATATGTAGCAATAGGTATCGATTCGAAGGTCACGACCCACAACATCACTTCCACACGTCTAATTAGAGATAAGGACACTTTTTAGAAAATCCCAAACCCAAAAAAGTACAGAAATGCCCCCAAATAACCCCAAACTACCCTCCTGGTCTGATTTAAACCGAAAATGAACATATGTCGAAATAGGTATCGATTAGTAGGTCACAACCCCCAACATCGCATCCACATGCCCACTAAGAGATAAGGACACTTTTTAGAGAATGCCAAACCCAAAAAAGTACAGAAATGCCCCCAAATAACCCCGAACAACCCAGTCGGTCTGGTTTAAACCGAAAATGAACATTTGCCGAAACAGTTATCGATTCGAAGGTCACGATCCTCAACATCGCATCCACACGTCTAATAAGAGAAAAGGACACTTTTTAGAAGATACCAAACCCAAAAAAGTACATAAATGCCCCCAAATAACCCCAAACGACCCATATGTTTTGGTTTAAACGGAAAATGAACATATATAGAAATAGGTATTGATTTAAAGGTCACGACCCTCAACATTGCACCCACACGTCTAATTAGAGATAAGGACACTTTTTAGATAATCCCACACCCAAAAAAGTACGGAAATGCCCTCAAATTACCCAAAACGACCTACCTGGTCTGGTTTAAACCGAAAATGAACATAAGTCGAAATAAGTATCGATTCAAAGGTGACGACCCACAACATCGCATCCACACATCTAATAAGAGATAAGGACAATTTTTAGAAAATACCAAACTTAAAAAAGCACGAAAATGCCCCCAAATAACCCCAAACGACCCACCTGGTCTGGGTTAAACGAAAAATGAACATATGTAGAAATAGGTATCGATTCGAAGGTGACGACCCTCAACATTGCGACCACACGTCTAATTGGAGATAAGGACACTTTGTAGAAAATCCCAAACCCAAAAAAGTACAGAAATGCCCCCAAATAACCCTAAACGACCCACTTGGTCCGGTTCATACTGAAAATGAACATATGACCAAATAGGTAACGATTCGAAGGTCACGACCCTGAACATCGCATCCACACGTCTACTAAAAGATAAGGACACTTTTTAGAGAATCCCAAACCTAACAGAAATGCCCCCAAACAACACCGAACGGCCACCCCAGTCTGGTTTAAACCAAAAATGAACATATGCAGAAATAGGTATCGATTCGAAGGTCACGACCCTCAACATCGCATCCACACGTCTTATAAGAGATAAGGACACTTTTTAGAAAATCCCAAACCCAAAAAAGTACCAAAATGCCCCCAAATAACCCCAAACTACCCTCTTGGTCTGATTTAAACAAAAAATGAACATATGTCAAAATAGGTATCGATTAGCAGGTCAGAACCCCCAACATCGCATCCACATGTCTACTAAGAGATAAGGACACTTTTTAGAGAATGCTAAACCCAAAAATGTCCAAAAATGCCCCCGAATAATCCCGAACAACCCACCCGGTCTGGTTTATCCCGAAAATGAACATTTGCCGAAACAGTTATCGATTCGAAGGTCACAATCCTCAACATCTCATCCACACGTCTAATAAGAGAAAAGGACACTTTTTAGAAGATACCAAACCCAAAAAAGTACATAAATGCCCCCAAATAACCCCAAACGTCCCACCCATTTTGGTTTAAACGAAAAATGAACATATGTAGAAATAGGTATCGATTTGAAGGTCACGACCCTCAACATTGCATCCACACATCTAATTAGAGATAAGGACACTTTTTAGATAATCTCACAATCAAAAAAGTAAGAAAATGCCCCCAAATAACCCAAAATGACCTACCTAGTCTAGTTTAAACTGAAAATGAACATATGTCAAAATTGGTATTGATTCGAACGTCATGACCCTTAACATCGCATCCACACGTCTAATACGAGATAAGGACACTTTTTAGAAAATCCCAAACCCAAAAATGTGCAGAAATGCCCCCAAATCACCCCAAATGACCCACCATGTTTGGTTTAAACCAAAAATGAACATATGTCAAAATAGGTATCGATTCAAAGGTAACAACCCTCAACATCGCATCCACACGTCTAATAAGAGATATACACTTTTTAGAAAATCCCAAACCCACAAAAGTACAGAAATGCACCCAAATAACCCCAAACAACCCACCTGTTCTTTTTTAAATCGAAAATGAACATATGCCAAAATAGGTATCGATTCGAAGGTCAAGATCCTCAACATCGCATCCACACGTCTAATAAGAGATAAGGACACTTTTTAGAGAATTCCAAACCCAAAAAAGTACAGAAATGCCCCCAAATTACCCCAACCGACCCACCCTGTCCGGTTTAAACCGAAAATGAACATATGTCAAAATAAGTATCGATTCAAAGGTGACGACCCACAACATCGCATCCGCACATCTAATAAGGGATAAGGACAATTTTTAGAAAATACCAAACTTAAAAAAGCACAAAAATGCCCCCAAATAACCCCAAACGACCCACCCGGTCTGGTTTGAACCGAAAATGAACATATGTCGAAATAGGTATCGATTCGAAGGTCACGACCCTCAACATTGCTGCGTCCACACGTCTAATTGGAGGTAAGGACACTTTTTAGAAAATCCCAAACCCAAAAAATACAAAAATGCCCCTAAAAAACACTAAACGACCCACCTGGTCCGGTTCAAACCGAAAATGAACATATGACGAAATAGGTAACGATTCAAAGGTCACGACCCTCAACATCGCATCCACACGTCTAATAAAAGATAAGGACACTTTTTAGAGAATCCCAAACCTAACAGTAACGCCCCCAAACAACACCAAACGGCCACCCCAGTCTTGTTTAAATTGAAAATGAACATATGCAGAAATAGGTATCAATTCAAAGGTCACGACCCTCAACATCGCATCCACACGTCTTATAAGAGATAAGGATACTTTTTAGAAAATCCCAAACCCAAAAAAGTACAGAAATGCCCCTAAATAACCCCAAACTACCCTCTTGGTCTGATTTAAACCAAAAATGAACATATGTTGAAATAGGTATCGATTAGCAGGTCACAACCCCCAACATCGCATCCACACGTCTACTAAGAGATAAGGACACTTTTTAGAGAATGCCAAACCCAAAAAAATACAGAAATGCCCCCAAATAACCCCGAACAACCCACCCGATCTGGTTTAAACCGAAAATGAACATTTGCCGAAACAGTTATCGATTTGAAGGTCACGATCCTCAACATCTCATCCACACGTCTAATAAGAGAAAATGACACTTTTAGAAGATACCAAACCCAAAAAAGTATATAAATGCCCCCAAATAACCCCAAACGACCCACATGTTTTAGCTTAAACGAAAAATGAACATATGTAGAAATAGGTATCGATTTAAAGGTCACGACCCTCAACATTGCACCCACACGTCTAATTAGAGATAAGGACACTTTTTAGATAATCCCACACCCAAAAAAGTACAAAAATGCCCTCAAATTACCCAAAACGACCTACCTGGTCTGGCTTAAATCGAAAATGAACATAAGTCGAAATAAGTATCGATTCAAATGTGACGACCCACAACATCGCATCCACACATCTAATAAGAGATAAGGACAATTTTTAGAAAATATCAAACTAAAAAAGCAGAAATGCCCCCAAATAACCCCAAGCGACCCACAGTGCGGTTAAACGAAAAATGAACATATGTAGAAATAGGTATCGATTCGAAGGTGACGACCCTCAACATTGCGACCACACGTCTAATTGGAGATAAGGACACTTTGTAGAAAATCCCAAACCCAAAAAAGTATAGAAATGCCCCCAAATAACCCTAAACGACCCACTTGGTCCGGTTCATACTGAAAATGAACATATGACCAAATAGGTATCGATTCGAAGGTCACGACCCTCAACATCGCATCCACACGTCTACTAAAAGATAAGGACACTTTTTAGAGAATCCCAAACCTAACGAAATGCCCCCAAACAACACCGAACGCCACCCAGTCTGGTTTAAACCAAAAATGAACATATGCAGAAATAGGTATCGATTCAAGGTCACGACCCTCAACATCGCATCCACACGTCTTATAAGAGATAAGGACACTTTTTAGAAAATCCCAAACCCAAAAAAGTACCAAAATGCCCCCAAATAACCCCAAACTACCCTCTTGGTCTGATTTAAACAAAAAATGAACATATGTCAAAATAGGTATCGATTAGCAGGTCAGAACCCCCAACATCGCATCCACATGTCTACTAAGAGATAAGGACACTTTTTAGAGAATGCTAAACCCAAAAATGTCCAAAAATGCCCCCGAATAATCCCGAACAACCCACCCGGTCTGGTTTATCCCGAAAATGAACATTTGCCGAAACAGTTATCGATTCGAAGGTCACGATCCTCAACATCGCATCCACACGTCTAATAAGAGAAAAGGACACTTTTTAGAAGATACCAAACCCAAAAAAGTACATAAATGCCCCCAAATAACCCCAAACGTCCCACCCATTTTGGTTTAAACGAAAAATGAACATATGTAGAAATAGGTATCGATTTGAAGGTCACGACCCTCAACATTGCATCCACACATCTAATTAGAGATAAGGACACTTTTTAGATAATCCCACACCCAAAAAAGTACGAAAATGCCCCCAAATAACCCAAAATGACCTACCTCGTCTAGTTTAAACAAAAAATGAACATATGTCAAAATTGGTATTGATTCGAATGTCACGACCCTTAACATCGTATCCACATGTCTAATACTAGATAAGGACACTTTTTAGAAAATCCCAAACCCAAAAAAGTGCAGAAATGTCCCCAAATCACCCCAAATGACCCACCATGTTTGGTTTAAACAAAAAATGAACATATGTCGAAATAGGTATCGATTCAAAGGTAACAACCCTCAACATCGCATACACACGTCTAATAAGAGATAAGGACACTTTTTAGAAAATCCCAAACCCACAAAAGTACAGAAATGCACCCAAATAACCCCAAACAACCCACCCTGTCTTTTTTAAATCAAAAATGAACATATGCCAAAATAGGTATCGATTCGAAGGTCAAGATCCTCAACATCGCATCCACACGTCTAATAAGAGATAAGGACACTTTTTAGAGAATCCCAAACCCAAAAAAGTACAGAAATGCCCCCAAATTACCCCAAACGACCCACCCTGTTCGGTTTAAACCGAAAATGAACATATGTCAAAATAAGTATCGATTCAAAGGTGACGACCCACAACATCGCATCCACACATCTAATAAGGGATAAGGACAATTTTTAGAAAATACCAAACTTAAAAAGGCACAGAAATGCCCCCAAATAACCCCAAACGGCCCACTCGGTCTGGTTTGAATCGAAAATGAACATATATCGAAATAGGTATCGATTCGAAGGTCACGACCCTCAACAATGCGTCCACACGTCTAATTGGAGATAAGGACACTTTTTAGAAAATCCCAAACCCAAAAAATATGAAAATGCCCCTAAAAAACACTAAACGATGCACCTGGTCCGGTTCAAACCGAAAATGAACATATGACGAAATAGGTATCGATTCGAAGGTCACGACCCTCAACATCGCATCCACACGTCTAATAAAAGATAAGGACACTTTTTAGAGAATCCCAAACCTAACAGAAACGCCCCCAAACAATACCAAACGGCCACCCCAGTCTTGTTTAAATCGAAAATGAATATATGCAGAAATAGGTATCAATTCAAAGGTCACGACCCTCAACATCACATCCACACGTCTTATAAGAGATAAGGACACTTTTTAGAAAATCCCAAACCCAAAAAAGTACAAAAATGCTCCTAAATAACCCCAAACTACCATCTTGGTCTGATTTAAACCAAAAATGAACATATGTTGAAATAGGTATCGATTAGCAGGTCACAACCCCCAACATCGCATCCACACGTCTACTAAGAGATAAGGACACTTTTTAGAGAATGCCAAACCCAAAAAAGTACAGAAATGCCCCCAAATAACCCCGAACAACCCACCCGATCTGGTTTAAACCAAAAATGAACATTTGTCAAAAGAGTTATCGATTCAAAGGTCACGATCCTCAACATCGCATCCACACGTCTAATAAGAGAAAAGGACACTCTTTAGAAGATACCAAACCCAAAAAATTACCGAAATGCCCCCAAATAACCCCAAACGACCCACCCATTTTGTTTTAAACGAAAAATGAACATATGTAGATATAGGTATCGATTTGAAGGTCACGACCCTCAACATTGAATCCACACGTCTAATAGGAGCTAAGGACACTTTTTAGAAAATACCAAACCCAAAAAAGTATAGAAATACCCCCAAATAATCCCAAATGACCCACCTGGTCTTTTTAAAACCGAAAATGAATATATGCCAAAATAGGTATCGATTCAAAGGTCATGACCCTCAACATCGCATCCACACGTCTAATAAGAGATAAGGACATTTTTAGAGAATCCCAAACCCAAAAAGTACAGAAATGCCCCCAAATTACCCAAAACGACCCACCTGTCTGGTTTAAACCGAAAATGAATATATGTTGAAATAAGTATTGATTCAAAGGTAACGACCCACAACATCGTATCCACACATCTAATAAGAGAGAAGGACAATTTTTAGAAAACACCAAACATAAAAAAGCACAGAAATGCCCCCAAGTAACCCCAAACGACCCACCGGTCTGGTTTGAATCGAAAAATGAACAATATGCCAAAATAGGTATCGATTCGAAGGTCACGACCCTCAACATCGCATCCACACGTCTAATAAGAGATAAGGACACTTTTTAGAAAATCCCAAACCCAAAAAAGTACAGAAATGCCCCCAAATAACCCTAAACGACCCACCTGGTCCGGTTTAAACAAAAAATGAACATATGCCGAAATAGGTATCGATTCGAAGGTCATGACCCTCAACATCGCATCCACACGTCTAATAAAAGATAAGGACACTTTTTAGAAAATACCAAACCTAAAAACTACGTAAATGCCCCCAAACAACCCCAAATGACCCACCCCCTGGCTTGAACCGAAAATGAACATATGTCGAAATAGGTATCGATTCGAAGGTCACGACCCTCAACATCGCATCCACACGTCTAATAAGAGATAAGGACACTTTTTAGAAAATCCCAAGCCCAAAAAAGTACAGAAATGCCCCCAAATAACCCCAATCGACCCACCTGGTCTGCTTGGTTTAAACCAAAAATGAACATATGTAGAAATAGGTATCGATTTGAAGGTCACGACCCTCAACATTGAATCCACACGTCTAATAGGAGCTAAGGACACTTTTTAGAAAATCCCAAACCCAAAAAATACGAAAATGCCCCTAAAAAACACTAAACGACCCACCTGGTCCGGTTCAAACCAAAAATGAACATATGTCAAAATAGGTATCGATTCGAAGGTCACGACCCTCAACATCGCATCCACACGTCTAATAAAAGATAAGGACACTTTTTAGAGAATCCCAAACCCAAAAATAGAAATGCCCCCAAACAACACCAAACGGCCACCCCTGTCTGGTTTAAACCGAAAATGAACATATGCAGAAATAGGTATCGATTTGAAGGTCACGACCCTCAACATCGCATCCACACGTCTAATAAGAGATAAGGACACTTTTTAGAAAATCCCAAGCCCAAAGAAGTATAGAAATGCCCCCAAATAACCACAAACGACCCACTCGATATGGTTTAAACCGAAAATTAATATATGTAGCAATAGGTATCGATTCGAAGGTCACGACCCTCAACATCGCATCCACACGTCTAATAAGAGATAAGGACACTTTTTAGAAAATCCCAAACCCAAAAAAGTACAGAAATGCCCCCAAATAACCCCAAACTACCCTCCTGGTCTGATTTAAACCGAAAATGAACATATGTCGAAATATGTATCGATTAGTAGGTCACAACCCCCAACATCGCATCCACACGTCCACTAAGAGATAAGGACACTTTTTAGAGAATGCCAAACCCCAAAAAGTACAGAAATACCCCCAAATAACCCCGAACAACCCAATCGGTCTGGTTTAAACCGAAAATGAACATTTGCCGAAATAGTTATCGATTCGAAGGTCACGATCCTCAACATCGCATCCACACGTCTAATAAGAGAAAATGACACTTTTTAGAAGATACCAAACCCAAAAAAAGTACATAAATGCCCCCAAATAACCCCAAACGACCCACATGTTTTGGTTTAAACGAAAAATGAACATATGTAGAAATAGGTATCGATTTAAAGGTCACGACCCTCAACATTGCACCCACACGTCTAATTAGAGATAAGGACACTTTTTAGATAATCCCACACCCAAAAAAGTACGGAAATGCCCTCAAATTACCCAAAACGACCTACCTGGTCTGGTTTAAACCGAAAATGAACATAAGTCGAAATAAGTATCGATTCAAAGGTGACGACCCACAACATCGCATCCACACATCTAATAAGAGATAAGGACAATTTTTAGAAAATACCAAACTTAAAAAAGCAGAGAAATGCCCCCAAATAAGCCCAAACGACCCACCTGGTCTGGGTTAAACGAAAAATGAACATATGTAGAAATAGGTATCGATTCGAAGGTGACGACCCTCAACATTGCGACCACACGTCTAATTGGAGATAAGGACACTTTTTAGAAAATCCCAAACCCAAAAAAGTACAGAAATGCCCCCAAATAACCCTAAACGACCCACCTGGTCCGGTTCAAACCGAAAATGAACATATGACCAAATAGGTAACGATTCGAAGGTCACGACCCTCAACATCGCATCCACACGTCTAATAAAAGATAAGGACACTTTTTAGAGAATCCCAAACCTAACAGAAATGCCCCCAAACAATACCAAACGGCCACCCCAGTCTAGTTTAAACCGAAAATGAACATATGCAGAAATAGGTATCGATTCGAAGGTCACGACCCTCAACATCGCATCCACACGTCTTATAAGAGATAAGGACACTTTTTAGAAAATCCCAAACCCAAAAAAGTACAAAAATGCCCCCAAATAACCCCAAACTACCCTCTTGGTCTGATTTAAACCAAAAATGAACATATGTCAAAATAGGTATCGATTAGCAGGTCAGAACCCCCAACATCGCATCCACATGTCTACTAAGAGATAAGGACACTTTTTAGAGAATGCCAAACCCAAAAAAGTACAAAAATGCCCCCCAATAACCCCGAACAACCCACCTGGTCTGGTTTATCCCGAAAATGAACATTTGCCGAAACAGTTATCGATTCGAAGGTCACAATCCTCAACATCTCATCCACACGTCTAATAAGAGAAAAGGACACTTTTTAGAAGATACCAAACCCAAAAAAGTACATAAATGCCCCCAAATAACCCCAAACGACCCACCCATTTTGGTTTAAACGAAAAATGAACATATGTAGAAATAGGTATCGATTTGAAGGTCACGACCCTCAACATTGCATCCACACGTCTAATTAGAGATAAGGACACTTTTTAGATAATCCCACACCCAAAAAAGTACGAAAATGCCCCCAAATAACCCAAAATGACCTACCTGGTCTAGTTTAAACCGAAAATGAACATATGCCAAAATTGGTATTGATTCGAATGTCACGACCCTTAACATCATATCCACATGTCTAATACTAGATAAGGACACTTTTTAGAAAATCCCAAACCCAAAAAAGTGCAGAAATGTCCCCAAATCACCCCAAATGACCCACCATGTTTGGTTTAAACAAAAAATGAACATATGTCGAAATAGGTATCGATTCAAAGGTAACAACCCTCAACATCGCATACACACGTCTAATAAGAGATAAGGACACTTTTTAGAAAATCCCAAACCCACAAAAGTACAGAAATGCACCCAAATAACCCCAAACAACCCACCTGGTCTTTTTTAAATCGAAAATGAACATATGCCAAAATAGGTATCGATTCGAAGGTCAAGATCCTCAACATCGCATCCACACGTCTAATAAGAGATAAGGACACTTTTTAGAGAATCCCAAACCCAAAAAAGTACAGAAATGCCCCCCAAATAACCCCAAACGACCCACCCTGTCCGGTTTAAACCGAAAATGAACATATGTCAAAATAAGTATCGATTCAAAGGTGACACCCACAACATCGCATCCGCACATCTAATAAGGGATAAGGACAATTTTTAGAAAATACCAAACTTAAAAAAGCACAGAAATGCCCCCAAATAACTCCAAACGACGCACCCGGTCTGGTTTGAACCGAAAATGAACATAAGTCGAAATAGGTATCGATTCGAAGGTCACGACCCTCAACATTGCGTCCACACGTCTAATTGGAGGTAAGGACACTTTTTAGAAAATCCCAAACCCAAAAAATACAAAAATGCCCCTAAAAAACACTAAACGACCCACCTGGTCCGGTTCAAACCGAAAATGAACATATGACGAAATAGGTAACGATTCAAAGGTCACGACCCTCAACATTGCATCCACACGTCTAATAAAAGATAAGGACACTTTTTAGAGAATCCCAAACCTAACAAAGAACGCCCCAAACAACACCAAACACGCCACCCCACCTCTTGTTTAAATCGAAAATGAACATATGCGAGTAAATAGGTATCAATTCAAAGGTCACGACCCTCAACATCGCATCCACACGTCTTATAAGAGATAAGGATACTTTTTAGAAAATCCCAAACCCAAAAAAGTACAGAAATGCCCCTAAATAACCCCAAACTACCCTCTTGGTCTGATTTAAACCAAAAATGAACATATGTTGAAATAGGTATCGATTAGCAGGTCACAACCCCCAACATCGCATCCACACGTCTACTAAGAGATAAGGACACTTTTTAGAGAATGCCAAACCCAAAAAAATACAGAAATGCCCCCAAATAACCCCGAACAACCCACCCGATCTGGTTTAAACCGAAAATGAACATTTGCCGAAACAGTTATCGATTCGAAGGTCACGATCCTCAACATCTCATCCACACGTCTAATAAGAGAAAATGACACTTTTAGAAGATACCAAACCCAAAAAAAGTACATAAATGCCCCCAAATAACCCCAAACGACCCACATGTTTTAGTTTAAACAAAAAATGAACATATGTAGAAATAGGTATCGATTTAAAGGTCACGACCCTCAACATTGCACCCACATGTCTAATTAGAGATAAGGACACTTTTTAGATAATCCCACACCCAAAAAAGTACAGAAATGCCCTCAAATTACCCAAAACGACCTACCTGGTCTGGTTTAAACCGAAAATGAACATAAGTCGAAATAAGTATCGATTCAAAGGTGACGACCCACAACATCGCATCCACACATCTAATAAGAGATAAGGACAATTTTTAGAAAATACCAAACCCAAAAAAGTACATAAATGCCCCCAAATAACCCCAAACGACCCACCTGGTCTGGGTTAAACGGAAAATGAACATATGTAGAAATAGGTATCGATTCGAAGGTGACGACCCTCAACATTGCGACCACACGTCTAATTGGAGATAAGGACACTTTTTAGAAAATCCCAAACCCAAAAAAGTATAGAAATGCCCCCAAATAACCCTAAACGACCCACTTGGTCCGGTTCATACCGAAAATGAACATATGACCAAATAGGTAACGATTCGAAGGTCACGACCCTCAACATCGTATCCACACGTCTAATAAAAGATAAGGACACTTTTTAGAGAATCCCAAACCTAACAGAAATGCCCCCAAACAACACCGAACGGCCACCCCAGTCTAGTTTAAACCAAAAATGAACATATGCAGAAATAGGTATCGATTCGAAGGTCACGACCCTCAACATCGCATCCACACGTCTTATAAGAGATAAGGACACTTTTTAGAAAATCCCAAACCCAAAAAAGTACAAAAATGCCCCCAAATAACCCCAAACTACCCTCTTGGTCTGATTTAAACCAAAAATGAACATATGTCAAAATAGGTATCGATTAGCAGGTCAGAACCCCCAACATCGCATCCACATGTCTACTAAGAGATAAGGACACTTTTTAGTGAATGCCAAACCCAAAAAAGTACAAAAATGCCCCCCCAATAACCCCGAACAACCCACCCGGTCTAGTTTATCCCAAAAATGAACATTTGCCGAAACAGTTATCGTTTCGAAGGTCACGATCCTCAACATCGCATCCACACATCTAATAAGAGAAAAGGACACTTTTTAGAAGATACCAAACCCAAAAAAAGTACATAAATGCCCCCAAATAACCCCAAACGACCCACCCGTTTTGGTTTAAACGAAAATTGAACATATGTAGAAATAGGTATCGATTTGAAGGTCACGACCCTCAACATTGCATCCACACGTCTAATTAGAGATAAGGACACTTTTTAGATAATCTCACACCCAAAAAAGTACGAAAATGCCCCCAAATAACCCAAAATGACCTACCTGGTCTAGTTTAAACCGAAAATGAACATATGTCAAAATTGGTATTGATTCGAACGTCACGACCCTTAACATCGCATCCACACGTCTAATACGAGATAAGGACACTTTTTAGAAAATCCCAAACCCAAAAATGTGCAGAAATGCCCCCAAATCACGCCAAATGACCCACCATGTTTGGTTTAAACAAAAAATGAACATATGTCGAAATAGGTATCGATTCAAAGGTAACAACCCTCAACATCGCATCCACACGTCTAATAAGAGATAAACACTTTTTAGACAATCCCAAACCCACAAAAGTACAGAAATGCACCCAAATAACCCCAAACAACCCACCTGTTCTTTTTTAAATCGAAAATGAACATATGCCAAAATAGGTATCGATTCGAAGGTCAAGATCCTCAACATCGCATCCACACGTCTAATAAGAGATAAGGACACTTTTTAGAGAATCCCAAATCCAAAAAAGTACAGAAATGCCCCCAAATTACCCCAAACGACCCACCCTGTCCGGTTTAAACCGAAAATGAACATATGTCGAAATAAGTATCGATTCAAAGGTGACGACCCACAACATCGCATCCACACATCTAATAAGGGATAAGGACAATTTTTAGAAAATACCAAACTTAAAAAAGCACGAAATGCCCCCAAATAACCCCAAACGACCCACCCGGTCTGGTTTGAACCGAAAATGAACATAAGTCGAAATAGGTATCGATTCGAAGGTCACGACCCTCAACATTGCGTCCACACGTCTAATTGGAGGTAAGGACACTTTTTAGAAAATCCCAAACCCAAAAAATACGAAAATGCCCCTAAAAAACACTAAAAGACCCACCTGGTCCGGTTCAAACCGAAAATGAACATATGACGAAATAGGTAACGATTCGAAGGTCACGACCCTCAACATCGCATCCTCACGTCTAATAAAAGATAAGGACACTTTTTAGAGAATCTCAAACCAAATTGCTCAAACAACACCAAACGCCACGCGGTTAACAATAACATATAAATAGACATCGTCACACTCAACATCGATCCACTCTAAAAAAGATAAGGACACTTTTTAGAGAATCTCAAACCATGCCCAACACCAAACGCCACGGTTTAAACCGAAATGAACATATGCGAAATAGGTATCGATTCAAGGTCAAACCTCAACATCGCATCCACACGCTAATAAAAGATAAGAACACTTTTAGAGAATCCCAAACCTAATAAAATGCCCCAAACAACACCAAACGGCCACCCACTCTTGTTTAAATTGAAAATGAACATATGCAGTAAATAGGTATCAATTCAAAGGTCACGACCCTCAACATCGCATCCACACGTCTTATCCCCCCAACAACCCCCCCCCCCCCCCCCCCAAGAGATAAGGACACATTTTAGAAAATCCCAAACCCAAAAAAGTACAGAAATGCCCCTAAATAACCCCAAACTACCCTCTTGGTCTGATTTAAACCGAAAATGAACATATGTTGAAATAGGTATCGATTAGCAGGTCACAACCCCCAACATCGCATGCACTCGTCTACTAAGAGATAAGGACACTTTTTAGAGAATGCCAAACCCAAAACAATACAGAAATGCCCCCAAATAACCCCGAACAACCCACCCGATCTGGTTTAAACCGAAAATGAACATTTGCCGAAACAGTTATCGATTCGAAGGTCACAATCCTCAACATCTCATCCACACGTCTAATAAGAGAAAATGACACTTTTAGAAGATACCAAACCCAAAAAAGTACATAAATGCCCCCAAATAACCCCAAACGACCCACATGTTTTAGTTTAAACAAAAAATGAACAAATGTAGAAATAGGTATCGATTTAAAGGTCACGACCCTCAACATTGCACCCACATGTCTAATTAGAGATAAGGACACTTTTTAGATAATCCCACACCCAAAAAAGTACAGAAATGCCCTCAAATTACCCAAAATGACCTACCTAGTCTGGTTTAAACCGAAAATGAACATAAGTCGAAATAAGTATCGATTCAAAGGTGACGACCCACAACATCGCATCCACACATCTAATAAGAGATAAGGACAATTTTTAGAAAATATCAAACTTAAAAAAGCACAGAAATGCCCCCAAATAACCCCAAACGACCCACCTGGTCTGGGTTAAACGCAAAATGAACATATGTAGAAATAGGTATCGATTCGAAGGTGACGACCCTCAACATTGCGACCACACGTCTAATTGGAGATAAGGACACTTTTTAGAAAATCCCAAACCCAAAAAAGTACAGAAATGCCCCCAAATAACCCTAAACGACCCACCTGGTCCGGTTCAAACCGACAATGAACATATGACCAAATAGGTAACGATTCGAAGGTCAAGACCCTCAACATCGTATCCACACGTCTAATAAAAGATAAGGACACTTTTTAGAGAATCCCAAACCTAACAGAAATGCCCCCAAACAACACCGAACGGCCACCCCAGTCTAGTTTAAACCAAAAATGAACATATGCAGAAATAGGTATCGATTCGAAAGTCACGACCCTCAACATCGCATCCACACGTCTTATAAGAGATAAGGACACTTTTTAGAAAATCCCAAACCCAAAAAAGTACAAAAATGCCCCCAAATAACCCCAAACTACCCTCTTGGTCTGATTTAAACCAAAAATGAACATATGTCAAAATAGGTATCGATTAGCAGGTCAGAACCCCCAACATCGCATCCACATGTCTACTAAGAGATAAGGACACTTTTTAGTGAATGCCAAACCCAAAAAAGTACAAAAATGCCCCCCCAATAACCCCGAACAACCCACCCGGTCTAGTTTATCCCAAAAATGAACATTTGCCGAAACAGTTATCGTTTCGAAGGTCACGATCCTCAACATCGCATCCACACATCTAATAAGAGAAAAGGACACTTTTTAGAAGATAACAAACCCAAAAAAGTACATAAATGCCCCCAAATAACCCCAAACGACCCACCCGTTTTGGTTTAAACGAAAATTGAACATATGTAGAAATAGGTATCGATTTGAAGGTCACGACCCTCAACATTGCATCCACACGTCTAATTAGAGATAAGGACACTTTTTAGATAATCTCACACCCAAAAAAGTACGAAAATGCCCCCAAATAACCCAAAATGACCTACCTGGTCTAGTTTAAACCGAAAATGAATATATGTCAAAATTGGTATTGATTCGAACGTCACGACCCTTAACATCGCATCCGCACGTCTAATACGAGATAAGGACACTTTTTAGAAAATCCCAAACCCAAAAATGTGCAGAAATGCCCCCAAATCACGCCAAATGACCCACCATGTTTGGTTTAAACCAAAAATGAACATATGTCGAAATAGGTATCGATTCAAAGGTAACAACCCTCAACATCGCATCCACACGTCTAATAAGAGATAAACACTTTTTAGACAATCCCAAACCCACAAAAGTACAGAAATGCACCCAAATAACCCCAAACAACCCACCTGTTCTTTTTTAAATCGAAAATGAACATATGCCAAAATAGGTATCGATTCGAAGGTCAAGATCCTCAACATCGCATCCACACGTCTAATAAGAGATAAGGACACTTTTTAGAGAATCCCAAATCCAAAAAAGTACAGAAATGCCCCCAAATTACCCCAAACGACCCACCCTGTCCGGTTTAAACCGAAAATGAACATATGTCGAAATAAGTATCGATTCAAAGGTGACGACCCACAACATCGCATCCACACATCTAATAAGGGATAAGGACAATTTTTAGAAAATACCAAACTTAAAAAAGCACAGAAATGCCCCCAAATAACCCCAAACGACCCACCCGGTCTGGTTTGAACCGAAAATGAACATAAGTCGAAATAGGTATCGATTCGAAGGTCACGACCCTCAACATTGCGTCCACACGTCTAATTGGAGGTAAGGACACTTTTTAGAAAATCCCAAACCCAAAAAATACGAAAATGCCCCTAAAAAACACTAAACGACCCACCTGGTCCGGTTCAAACCGAAAATGAACATATGACGAAATAGGTAACGATTCGAAGGTCACGACCCTCAACATCGCATCCACACGTCTAATAAAAGATAAGGACACTTTTTAGAGAATCTCAAACCTAACAGAATTGCCCCCAAACAACACCAAACGGCCACCCCTGTCTGGTTTAAACCGAAAATGAACATATGCAGAAATAGGTATCGATTCGAAGGTCACGACCCTCAACATCGCATCCACACGTCTAATAAAAGGAACATATGCAGAAATAGGTATTAATTCAAAGGTCATTACCCTCAACATCGCATCTACACGTCTTATAAGAGATAAGGACACATTTTAGAAAATCCCAAACCCAAAAAAGTACAGAAATGCCCCTAAATAACCCCAAACTACCCTCTTGGTCTGATTTAAACCGAAAATGAACATATGTTGAAATA
Organism: Telopea speciosissima; assembly: GCF_018873765.1. Lineage (NCBI taxonomy): Eukaryota > Viridiplantae > Streptophyta > Magnoliopsida > Proteales > Proteaceae > Telopea > Telopea speciosissima. The sequence goes on from NW_025317711.1 coordinate 24,048, forward strand.
GGTATCGATTAGCAGGTCACAACCCCCAACATCGCATCCACTCGTCTACTAAGAGATAAGGACACTTTTTAGAGAATGCCAAACCCAAAAAAATACAGAAATGCCCCCAAATAACCCCGAACAACCCACCCGATCTGGTTTAAACCGAAAATGAACATTTGCCGAAACAGTTATCGATTCGAAGGTCACAATCCTCAACATCTCATCCACACGTCTAATAAGAGAAAATGACACTTTTAGAAGATACCAAACCCAAAAAAGTACATAAATGCCCCCAAATAACCCCAAACGACCCACATGTTTTAGTTTAAACAAAAAATGAACAAATGTAGAAATAGGTATCGATTTAAAGGTCACGACCCTCAACATTGCACCCACATGTCTAATTAGAGATAAGGACACTTTTTAGATAATCCCACACCCAAAAAAGTACGGAAATGCCCTCAAATTACCCAAAACGACCTACCTGGTCTGGTTTAAACCGAAAATGAACATAAGTCGAAATAAGTATCGATTCAAAGGTGACGACCCACAACATCGCATCCACACATCTAATAAGAGATAAGGACAATTTTTAGAAAATACCAAACTTAAAAAAGCACAGAAATGCCCCCAAATAACCCCAAACGACCCACCTGGTCTGGGTTAAACGGAAAATGAACATATGTAGAAATAGGTATCGATTCGAAGGTGACGACCCTCAACATTGCGACCACACGTCTAATTGGAGATAAGGACACTTTTTAGAAAATCCCAAACCCAAAAAAGTACAGAAATGCCCCCAAATAACCCTAAACGACCCACCTGGTCCGGTTCAAACCGAAAATGAACATATGACCAAATAGGTAACGATTCGAAGGTCACGACCCTCAACATCGTATCCACACGTCTAATAAAAGATAAGGACACTTTTTAGAGAATCCCAAACCTAACAGAAATGCCCCCAAACAACACCGAACGGCCACCCTAGTCTAGTTTAAACCAAAAATGAACATATGCAGAAATAGGTATCGATTCGAAAGTCACGACCCTCAACATCGCATCCACACGTCTTATAAGAGATAAGGACACTTTTTAGAAAATCCCAAACCCAAAAAAGTACAAAAATGCCCCCAAATAACCCCAAACTACCCTCTTGGTCTGATTTAAACCAAAAATGAACATATGTCAAAATAGGTATCGATTAGCAGGTCAGAACCCCCAACATCGCATCCACATGTCTACTAAGAGATAAGGACACTTTTTAGTGAATGCCAAACCCAAAAAAGTACAAAAATGCCCCCCCAATAACCCCGAACAACCCACCCGGTCTAGTTTATCCCAAAAATGAACATTTGCCGAAACAGTTATCGATTCGAAGGTCACGATCCTCAACATCGCATCCACACGTCTAATAAGAGAAAAGGACACTTTTTAGAAGATACCAAACCCAAAAAAGTACATAAATGCCCCCAAATAACCCCAAACGACCCACCCGTTTTGGTTTAAATGAAAAATGAACATATGTAGAAATAGGTATCGATTTGAAGGTCACGACCCTCAACATTGCATCCACACGTCTAATTAGAGATAAGGACACTTTTTAGATAATCTCACAATCAAAAAAGTACGAAAATGCCCCCAAATAACCCAAAATGACCTACCTAGTCTAGTTTAAACTGAAAATGAACATATGTCAAAATTGGTATTGATTCGAACGTCACGACCCTTAACATCGCATCCACACGTCTAATACGAGATAAGGACACTTTTTAGAAAATCCCAAACCCAAAAATGTGCAGAAATGTCCCCAAATCACCCCAAATGACCCACCATGTTTGGTTTAAACAAAAAATGAACATATGTCGAAATAGGTATCGATTCAAAGGTAACAACCCTCAACATCGCATACACACGTCTAATAAGAGATAAGGACACTTTTTAGAAAATCCCAAACCCACAAAAGTACAGAAATGCACCCAAATAACCCCAAACAACCCACCTGGTCTTTTTTAAATCGAAAATGAACATATGCCAAAATAGGTATCGATTCGAAGGTCAAGATCCTCAACATCGCATCCACACGTCTAATAAGAGATAAGGACACTTTTTAGAGAATCCCAAACCCAAAAAAGTACAGAAATGCCCCCAAATTACCCCAAACGACCCACCCTGTCCGGTTTAAACCGAAAATGAACATATGTCAAAATAAGTATCGATTCAAAGGTGACGACCCACAACATCGCATCCACACATCTAATAAGGGATAAGGACAATTTTTAGAAAATACCAAACTTAAAAAAGCACAGAAATGCCCCCAAATAACCCCAAACGACCCACCCGGTCTGGTTTGAACCGAAAATGAACATATGTCGAAATAGGTATCGATTCGAAGGTCACGACCCTCAACATTGCTGCGTCCACACGTCTAATTGGAGGTAAGGACACTTTTTAGAAAATCCCAAACCCAAAAATACAAAAATACCCCAAAAAACACTAAACGACTCCACCTGGTCCGGTTCAAACCGAAAATGAACATATGACGAAATAGGTATCGATTCGAAGGTCACGACCCTCAACATCGCATCCACACGTCTAATAAAAGATAAGGACACTTTTTAGAGAATCCCAAACCTAACAGAAATGCCCCCAAACAATACCAAACGGCCACCCCAGTCTGGTTTAAACCGAAAATGAACATATGCAGAAATAGGTATTAATTCAAAGGTCATTACCCTCAACATCGCATCTACACGTCTTATAAGAGATAAGGACACTTTTTAGAAAATCCCAAACCCAAAAAAGTACAGAAATGCCCCTAAATAACCCCAAACTACCCTCTTGGTCTGATTTAAACCGAAAATGAACATATGTTGAAATAGGTATCGATTAGCAGGTCACAACCCCCAACATCGCATCCACTCGTCTACTAAGAGATAAGGACACTTTTTAGAGAATGCCAAACCCAAAAAAATACAGAAATGCCCCCAAATAACCCCGAACAACCCACCCGATCTGGTTTAAACCGAAAATGAACATTTACCAAAACAGTTATCGATTCGAAGGTCACGATCCTCAACATCTCATCCACACGTCTAATAAGAGAAAATGACACTTTTAGAAGATACCAAACCCAAAAAAGTACATAAATGCCCCCAAATAACCCCAAACGACCCACATATTTTAGTTTAAACGAAAAATGAACATATGTAGAAATAGGTATCGATTTAAAGGTCACGACCCTCAACATTGCACCCACACGTCTAATTAGAGATAAGGACACTTTTTAGATAATCCCACACCCAAAAAAGTACAAAAATGCCCTCAAATTACCCAAAACGACCTACCTGGTCTGGCTTAAATCGAAAATGAACATAAGTCGAAATAAGTATCGATTCAAATGTGACGACCCACAACATCGCATCCACACATCTAATAAGAGATAAGGACAATTTTTAGAAAATATCAAACTAAAAAAAGCACAGAAATGCCCCCAAATAACCCCAAACGACCCACCTGGTCTGGGTTAAACGAAAAATGAACATATGTAGAAATAGGTATCGATTCGAAGGTGACGACCCTCAACATTGCGACCACACGTCTAATTGGATATAAGGACACTTTGTAGAAAATCCCAAACCCAAAAAAGTATAGAAATGCCCCCAAATAACCCTAAACGACCCACTTGGTCCGGTTCATACCGAAAATGAACATATGACCAAATAGGTAACGATTCAAGGTCATGACCTCAACATCGCATCCACACGTCTACTAAAAGATAAGGACACTTTTTAGAGAATCCCAAACCTAATAGAAATGCCCCCAAACAACACCGAACGGCCACCCCAGTCTGGTTTAAACCAAAAATGAACATATGCAGAAATAGGTATCGATTCGAAGGTCACGACCCTCAACATCGCATCCACACGTCTTATAAGAGATAAGGACACTTTTTAGAAAATCCCAAACCCAAAAAAGTACAAAAATGCCCCCAAATAACCCCAAACTACCCTCTTGGTCTGATTTAAACAAAAAATGAACATATGTCAAAATAGGTATCGATTAGCAGGTCAGAACCCCCAACATCGCATCCACATGTCTACTAAGAGATAAGGACACTTTTTAGAGAATGCTAAACCCAAAAATGTCCAAAAATGCCCCCGAATAATCCCGAACAACCCACCCGGTCTGGTTTATCCCGAAAATGAACATTTGCCGAAACAGTTATCGATTCGAAGGTCACAATCCTCAACATCTCATCCACACGTCTAATAAGAGAAAAGGACACTTTTTAGAAGATACCAAACCCAAAAAAGTACATAAATGCCCCCAAATAACCCCAAACGACCCACCCATTTTGGTTTAAACGAAAAATGAACATATGTAGAAATAGGTATCGATTTGAAGGTCACGACCCTCAACATTGCATCCACACATCTAATTAGGGATAAGGACACTTTCTAGATAATCCCACACCCAAAAAAGTACGAAAATGCCCCCAAATAACCCAAAATGACCTACCTGGTCTAGTTTAAACAAAAAATGAACATATGTCAAAATTGGTATTGATTCGAATGTCACGACCCTTAACATCGTATCCACATGTCTAATACTAGATAAGGACACTTTTTAGAAAATCCCAAACCCAAAAAGAATAGTATTGCCCCCAAATAACCCCAAATGACCTACCATGTTTGGTTTAAACAAAAAAATGAACATATGTCAAAATAGGTATCGATTCAAAGGTAACAACCCTCAACATCGCATACACACGTCTAATAAGAGATAAGGACACTTTTTAGAAAATCCCAAACCCACAAAAGTACAGAAATGCACCCAAATAACCCCAAACAACCCACCTGGTCTTTTTTAAATCGAAAATGAACATATGCCAAAATAGGTATCGATTCGAAGGTCAAGATCCTCAACATCGCATCCACACGTCTAATAAGAGATAAGGACACTTTTTAGAGAATCCCAAACCCAAAAAAGTACAGAAATGCCCCCAAATTACCCCAAACGACCCACCCTGTTCGGTTTAAATCGAAAATGAACATATGTCAAAATAAGTATCGATTCAAAGGTGATGACCCACAACATCGCATCCACACATCTAATAAGGGATAAGGACAATTTTTAGAAAATACCAAACTTAAAAAAATATGAAAATGCCCCCAAATAACCCCAAACGGCCCACTCGATCTGGTTTGAATCGAAAATGAACATATGTCGAAATAGGTATCGATTCGAAGGTCACGACCCTCAACATTGCGTCCACACGTCTAATTGGAGGTAAGGACACTTTTTAGAAAATCCCAAACCCAAAAAATACGAAAATGCCCCTAAAAAACACTAAACGACCCACCTGGTCCGGTTCAAACCGAAAATGAACATATGACGAAATAGGTATCGATTCGAAGGTCACGACCCTCAACATCGCATCCACACGTCTAATAAAAGATAAGAACACTTTTTAGAGAATCCCAAACCTAATAGAAATGCCCCCAAACAATACCAAACGGCCACCCCAGTCTGGTTTAAACCAAAAATGAACATATGCAGAAATAGGTATCGATTCGAAGGTCACGACCCTCAACATCGCATCCACACGTCTAATAAGAGATAAGGACACTTTTTAGAAAATCCCAAACCCAAAAAAGTACAAAAATGCCCCCAAATAACCCCAAACTACCCTCTTGGTCTGATTTAAACCGAAAAATGAACATAAGTCAAAATAGGTATCGATTCGAAGGTCAAGACCCTCAACATCGCATCCACACGTCTAATAAGAGATAAGGACACTTTTTAGAGAATCCCAAACCCAAAAAAGTACAAAAATGCCCCCAAATAACCCCAAACAACCCACCCGGTCTGGTTTAAACCGAAAATGAACATATGTAGAAATAGTTATCGATTCGAAGGTCACGACCCTCAACATCGCATCCACACGTCTAATAAGAGATAAGGACACTTTTTAGAAGATACCAAACCCAAAAAAGTGCAGAAATGCCCCCAAATCACCCCAAATGACCCACCATGTTTGGTTTAAACCAAAATTGAACATATGTCGAAATAGGTATCGATTCAAAGGTAACAACCCTCAACATCGCATCCACACGTCTAATAAGAGATAAGGACACTTTTTAGAAAATCCCAAACCCAAAAAAGTACAGAAATGCCCCCAAATAACCCCAAACAACCCACCTGGTCTTTTTTAAACCGAAAATGAACATATGCCAAAATAGGTATCGATTCAAAGGTCAAGATCCTCAACATCGCATCCACACGTCTAATAAGAGATAAGGACACTTTTTAGAGAATCCCAAACCCAAAAAAGTACAGAAATGCCCCCAAATTACCCCAAACGACCCACCCTGTCCGGTTTAAACCGAAAATGAACATATGTCAAAATAAGTATCGATTCAAAGGTGACGACCCACAACATCGCATCCACACATCTAATAAGGGATAAGGACAATTTTTAGAAAATACCAAACTTAAAAAAGCACAGAAATGCCCCCAAATAACCCCAAACGACCCACCCGGTCTGGTTTGAATCGAAAATGAACATATGTCAAAATAGGTATCGATTCGAAGGTCACGACCCTCAACATTGCATCCACACATCTAATTGGAGATAAGGACAGTTTTTAGAAAATCCCAAACCCAAAAAAGTACGGAAATACCCCTAAATAACACTAAACGACCCACCTGGTCCGGTTCAAACCGACAATGAACATATGTCGAAATAGGTAACGATTCGAAGGTCACGACCCTCAACATCGCATCCACACGTCTAATAAAAGACAAGGATACTTTTTAGAGAATCCCAAACCCTACAGAAATGCCCCCAAACAACACCAAACGGTCACCCCAATCTGAACATATGCAGATATAGGTATCGATTTGAAGGTCAAGACCCTCAATATCGCATCCACACGTCTTATAAGAGATAAGGACACTTTTTAGAAAATCCCAAGCCCAAAGAAGTACAGAAATGCCCCCAAATAACCACAAATGATCCACCCGGTCTGGTTTAAACAAAAAATTAACAAATGTAGCAATAGGCATCGATTCGAAGGTCACGACACTCAACATCGCTTCCACACGTCTAATTAGAGATAAGGACACATTTTAGAAAACCCCAAACCCAAAAAAGTACAAAAATGCCCCAAAATATCCCCAAACTACCCTCTTGGTCTGATTTAAATCGAAAATGAACATATGTCCAAATAGGTATCGATTAGCAGGTCACAACCCCCAACATTGCATCCACACGTCTACTAAGAGATAAGGACACTTTTTAGAGAATGCCAAACCCAAAAAAATACAAATATGCCCCCAAATAACCCCAAACAACCCACCCAGTCTGTTTAAATCAAAAATGAACATTTGCCGAAACAGTTATCGATTCGAAGGTCACGATCTTCAACATCGCATCCACACGTCTAATAAGAGAAAAGGACACCTTTTAGAAGATCCCAAACCCAAAAAAGTACATAAATGCCCCCAAATAACCCCAAACGACCCACCCGTTTTGGTTTAAACAGAAAATGAACAAATGTAGAAATAGGTATCGATTTGAAGGTCACGACCCTCAACATTGCATCCACATGCCTAATTAGAGATAAGGACACTTTTTAGATAATCCCACACCCAAAAAAGTACGAAAATGCCCCCAAATAACCCAAAACGACCTACCTGGTCTGGTTTAAATCAAAATCGAACATATGTCAAAATTGGTATTGATTCGAACGTCACGACCCTTAACATCGCATCCACACGTCTAATAAGATATAAGGACACTTTTTAGAGAATCCCAAACCCAAAAAAGTGCAGAAATGCCCCCAAATCACCCCAAATGACCCACCATGTCTGGTTTAAACAAAAAATGAACATATGTCGAAATAGGTATCGATTCAAAGGTGACAACCCTCAACATCGCATCCACACGTCTAATAAGAGATAAGGACACTTTTTAGAAAATCCCAAACCCACAAAAGTACCGAAATGCCCCCAAATAACCCCAAACAACCCACCTGGTCTTTTTTAAACCGAAAATGAACATATGCCAAAATAGGTATCGATTCGAAGCTTATGATGCTCAATATCGCATCCACACGTCTAATAAGAGATAAGGACACCTTTTAGAGAACCCCAAACCCAAAAAAGTACAAAAATGCCCCCAAATTACCCCAAACGATCCACCCTGTCTGGTTTAAACCGAAAATGAACATATGTCGAAATAAGTATCGATTCAAAGGTGATAACCCACAACATCACATCCCCACATCGAATAAGAGATAAGGACAATTTTTAAAAAATACCAAACTTAAAAAAGCATAGAAATGCCCCTAAATAACCTCAAACGACCCACCAGGTTTAAATCGAAAATGAACATATGTCAAAATTGGTATTGATTCAAACGTCACGACCCTTAACATCGCATCCACACATCTAATTGGAGATAAGGACACTTTTTAGAGAATCCCAAGCCCAAAAAAGTGCAGAAATGCCCCCAAATAACCCCACACGACCCACCCGGTCAGGTTTAAACCGAAAATAAACATATGTCCAAATAGGTATCGATTCGAAGGTCACAACCCTCAACATCGCATACACATGTCTAATAAGAGATAAGGACACTTTTGAGAGAATCCCAAACCCAAAAAAATATAGAAATGCCCCCAAATAAACCCAAACGACCCACCCTGTCTAGTTTAAATCGAAAATTAACTTATGTCAAAATAGGTATCGATTCGAAGGTCCCAACCCTCAACATCGCTTCCACACATCTAATTTGAGATAAGGACACTTTTTAGAAAATCTGAAGCCCAAAAAAGTTCATAAACGACCCAAATAACCCCAAACTACCCACCTGGTCTGATTTAAACTAAAAATGAACATATGTCGAAATAGGTATCGATTCGCAGGTCACAACCCTCAACATCGCATCCATACGTCTAATAAGTGGTAAGAACACTTTTAAGCGACTCCGAAACCTAGAAATGTACAAAAATTTCCCTAAATAACCCCGAACGACCCCCACCTCGTCAACTTTAAATAAAAAATGAACATATGCCGAAATAGGTATCGATTCAAAGGTGACGACCCTCAACATCGCATCCGCACATCTAATAAGAGATAAGGACACTTTTTTGAAAATCCCAAACCCAAAAAAGTATAGAAATGCCCCCAAATATCCCCAAAACCCATCTGGTATGGTTTAAACCGAAAATGAACATATGCCGAAATAGGTATCGAATCGAAGGTCACGATCCTCAACATCGCATCCACACATTTAGATATAAGGACAATTTTTAGAAAATACCAAACCCAAAAAAGTACAAAAATGCCCCAAAATATCCCCAACCGACCCACCCGATCTGGTTTAAATCAAAAATTAACTTATGTCAAAATAGGTATCGATTTGAAGGTCCCAACCCTCAACATCGCTTCTACACGTCTAATTTGAGATAAGGACACTTTTTAGAAAATCTCAAGCCCAAAAAAGTTCATAAACGACTCCAAATAACCCCAAACTACCCACCTGGTCTGATTTAAACTGAAAATGAGCATATGTCGAAATAGGTATCGATTCGCAGGTCACAACCCTCAACATCGCATCCACATGTCTAATAAGTGGTAAGGACACTTTTAAACGAATCCCAAACCCAAAAACGTAAAAAATTTCCCTAAATAACCCCGATCGACCCCCACCTTGTCAACTTTAAATAAAAAACGAACATATGCCGATATAGGTATCGATTCAAAGGTGACGACCCTCAACATCTCACCCACACATCTAATAAGAGATAAGGACACTTTTTTGAAAATCCCAAACCCAAAAAAGTACAGAAATGCCCCCAAATAACCCCAAACAACCCATCTGGTTAGGTTTAAACCGAAAATGAATATATGCCGAAATAGGTATCGAATCGAAGGTCACGATCCTCAACATCACATCCACACCTTTAATAAGATATAAGGACAATTTTTAGAAAATACCAAACCCAAAAAAGTACAGAAATGCCCCCAAATATCCCCAACCGACCCACCCGATCTGGTTTGAACCAAAAATGAACATATGTCGCAATAGATATCGATTCGAAGGTCACGACCCACAGCATCGCTTCCACACGTCTAATTAGAGATAAGGATACTTTTTAGTAAATCCAAAACCCAAAAAAGTATAAAAATGCCCCCAAATAACCCCAAACTACCCACATGGTCTGATTTAAACCGAAAATGAACATCTGTCGAAATATGTTTCAATTAGCAGGTCACAACCCTCAACATTGCATCTACATGTCCAATAAGAGATAAGCACACTTTTTAGAGAATCTCAAACCCAAAAAAATACAGAAATGCCCCCAAATAACACCAAATAGCTCACCATGTCTGGTTTAAACAAAAAATGAACATATACCGAAATAGGTATCGAATCGAAGGTCACAATCCTCAACATCACCACATCCACACCTTTAATCAGATATAAGGACAATTTTTAGCAAATACCAAACCCAAAAAAGTACAGAAATGCCCCCAAATATCCCCAACCGACCCACCCGACCTGGTTTGAACCAAAAATGAACATATGTCGCAATAGGTATCGATTCGAAGGTCACGACCCGCAACATTGCTTCCACACGTCTAATTAGAGATAAGGACACTTTTTAGAAAATCCAAAACCCAAAAAACTATAAAAATGCCCCCAAATAACCCAAAACTACCCACATGGTCTGATTTAAACCGAAAATGAACATCTGTCGAAATATGTTTCAATTAGCATGTCACAACCCTCAACATTGCATCCACATGTCCAATAAGAGATAAGCACGCTTTTTAGAGAATCCCAAACCCAAAAAAATACAGAAATGCCCCCAAATAACACCAAATAACCCACCATGTCTGGTTTAAACAAAAAATGAACATATGTCAAAATAGGTATCGATTCAAAGGTGACAACCCTCAACATCGCATCCACATGTCTAATAAGAGATAAGGACACTTTTTAGAGACCCAAACCCACAAAAGTACCGAAATGCCCCCAAATAACCCCAAACAACCCACTTGGTCTTTTTTAAATCGAAAATGAACATATGCCAAAATAGGTATCGATTCGAAGGTCATGATCCTCAACATCGCATCCACACGTCTAATAAGAGATAATGACACCTTTTAGAGAATCCCAAACCCAAAAAAGTACAGAAATGCCCCCAAATTATCCCAAACGACCCACCCTGTCCGGTTTAAACCGAAAATGAACAAATGTCGAAATAAGTATCGATTCAAGGGTGACGACCCTCAACATCGTATCCGCACATCTCATAAGAGATGAGGACTATTTTTAGAAAATACCAAACTTAAAAAAGCACAGAAATGCCCCCAAATAACCCCAAACGACCCACCCGGTCTGCTTTGAATCGCAAATGAACATATGTCAAAATAGGTATCGATTCGAAGGTCACGACCCTCAACATTGTATCCACACGTCTAATTAGAGTTAAGGACACTTTTTAGAAAATCCCAAACCCAAAATAATACGAAAATGCCCCCAAATAACCCTAAACGACCCACCTGGTCCGGCTCAAATCGAAAATGAACATATGTTGAAATAGGTAACGATTCGAAGGTCATGACCCTCAACATCGCATCCACACGTCTAATAAAAGATAAGGACACTTTTTAGAGAATCCTAAACCCAACAGAAATGCCCCCAAACAACACCAAACAGCCACCCCAGTCCGGTTTAAACCGAAAATGAACATATTCAGAAATAGGTATCGATTCGAAGGTCACGACCCTCAACATCGCATCCACACGTCTTATAAGAGATAAGGACACTTTTTAGAAAATCCCAAGCCCAAAGAAGTACAAAAATGCCCCCAAATAACCACAAACGACCCACTCGGTCTGGTTGAAACCGAAAATTAACATATGTAGCAATAGGTATCGATTCGAAGGTCACGACCCTCAACATCACTTCCACACGTCCAATTAGAGATAAGGACACTTTTTAGAAAATCCCCAACCCAAAAAAGTACAGAAATGCCCCCAAATTACCCCAAACTACCCTCTCGGTCAGATTTAAACCAAAAATGAACATATGTCGCAATAGGTATTGATTAGCAGGTCACAACCCCCAACATCTTATCCACACATCTACTAAGAGATAAGGACACTTTTTAGAGAATGCCAAACCTAAAAAAGTAGGAAAATTCCCCCAAATAACCACGAACAACCCACCCGGTCTGGTTTAAACCGAAAATGAACATTTGCCAAAACAGGTATCGATTCGAAGGTCACGATCCTCAACATCGCATCCACACTTCTAATAAGAAAAAAGGACACTTTTTAGAATATACCAAAC